>NW_019154090.1:6414029-6448111 GCF_002288905.1 Enhydra lutris kenyoni | reverse complement strand
TTTTTTTTTTCAAGATTTTATTTATTTGACACAGAGAGAGAGAGAGATGGAGAGAGATGGGATAGAAGCAGGGGGAGTGGGAGAGGGAGAAGCAGGCCTCCCACCAAGCAGGGAGCCCAATGCAGGGCTCAATCCCAGGACCCTAGGATCATGACCTGAGCCGAAGGGAGAGGCTTAACCGACTGAGCCCCCAGGTGCCCCGACAACTCTTGTTTGGGGATTACACTCTCCTCCCTTGTCCTGACATTTCCCCATTTTGGTTTTCTCTTGAAGTGTAAATTACTGACGTCACAAATCATTGGCTCATGGAAGCCCTGACTCCTTCACCAAACATCTTGAGAAAACAAGTCTCTTCGGCCCCTGATGTATTAAGAAAGGGAACATCATGGGCTCAAATCCTCCTGCAACATCTCCCTCCTCCTTTATCATAGCGGACTGGCTGCATATGAAACCCTTGAACACTGCACTTGACAAAAACTCAAGAAATTTTCAAGGATGATGATTCTGATACTACATGATTTTTCTTTTGCCATTTATGATGACTGGCTTCACAGCCCACACAGAGTAAGGGGAAACACCACTATGTCTCTCCGGAGAACACGCTGGCTCCCTGAATCCGTTGCCCATGAGACCATAGAGTCGGTGAGCGCGGGCTGGTGGTACACCCCCACATGCTGTCAAAGTGCCTGGCACGTAACAGGTGTTCAAAGAAATACGCACCCAACCAATGAATAAATGTAGTAGGAACCAAAGTGATGGTTTGGCTTCAGAGCTAAGACGCAGAAAGAACGTGGATCAACTTTAATGCCCACTGGTAAAGCAGTGGCTGAAGAAACTGGGCATTGCTCGTGGAATAGAATGTGTAGCTATTTAAAGAAATGGGAGATACAGAATAGGTCTGCATAATGCTAGACCACAGAGAAGAAATAACTCACATATACATATATATCACTACTTTTTCTAGGTCTGTTATTGAGTGGGGAAAAATAAGTTCCAGGACAACACAAAAGGCAGGATAAACAAATTTAGTTCTATATAATTTAGTTTAGTTTATAAAATTGAGTTCTATATAATTTATATGTGTATGTATATGTACACAGATAAAGTTTAGAAGCGTACTCTTGACAATGGTTACCTCTAAGGAGGGGGAGAGTGGGTCAAAGGAGACTTTAGCCTTATATGTAATGTTCTGTTATAAAAAGAACATAGGTCTTTCTTAGGCAATTAAAATCACTTAAAAGAAAAAAAAAAGTAGGCTCCATGGAGCCCAACATGGAGCTTAGACTCACAACTCTGAGACCAAGACCTGAGCTGAGATCAACAGTGGGATGCTTAACTGACTGAGCCACCCAGGTGCCTTGAAAATCACTTTTTAAAAAGCAGGGAATGGGAGGTGGGCACACAGGCCTGTAGCTGGTTCAGCTTCCTCAGCAGCCTTGCTATCAGTAGGTAAAGACAGAGCTGTCCCACAGAAAGCCCATCTCTGTGCTCAGCTTTCCCAGAGCCCCTGCAATCTTTTCCTCCTGCTCACTCATTTTTCCCAAGTCTCTTGCCCTGTCGGGTGTCTCTCATTCCCATCCCAGGGACTCATGCCAGCTCCCAACCCCCTCCTTGTCTGCCTACCCCATCTCTCTGCACCTACCCTCAGGATCCCAGCACCCAACCCTGCAAAGCTCCTGGAAGTCATTAATCCAGGGCGGAGGGAGAGGTTGGTGTGGTTCTAACAGCCTGACACACACGGCGAAACCGACACGTGAGCAACTGTGGTTTGCTAAAATATAAAAAGCCCTGAGTGATTTTCTAGATATTTATTTCCATGCATTATCCCACTTAATCTTGATGGCAGCCTCCTGGGGTCATTTCTCTTCGGGCTCCCGCTTCATCGATGAGGAAACTGATCACCAGTTGACAGGATCAGTAATTGGGAAAGCAGGCCTTCCAATCCGGGCATTCTCACCCCAGAGTCTTTGCCCTTACCCATGACCGTTTCACACCATCCCAGGCCCAGGAAGAAGCACAGGCAAAGGCAGGAGAGAGGTCAGATGCTCAGAGGCCTCGTGGGGAGCCAGAGTAGAAGAGATGATTTGAAAGCTAGATTGAGGACGAATAAAAAAACTTACACTAAGGTATTTGGATGTTGTCTATGAGCAAGGTGGAGCCACGAAAGGCTTATGAATCAGGCAGTGTTATAAATCCCATGCTTCTGGAAGATTAACCCGGTACAACAGATTGGAGAGGAGAGACAGAAAGAGACCATTTGGAAGTCCTCTATTAAACTAGGCCAAGCATGACGTGATAAGGGCTGAAACTTGCTGGTGGAAAGAAAGAATGAGTTTGGGATTACTGCAAAAGAGCACCCCTCCTTCTGCTGTCTTTGTGTTGCAAGTCTGTATTTTTCCTCCAACTGCACACAAAGCACATCCCCTCCCGCCCTCGGAATCTCCTCCACCCTCAATTCCTTCCACTGAATTCCAACTTCCCTGCACTTCGTGTTAAGCTGTGGTGCAATCATATATTATGATGCCTGAGAAATATTCTCGAGGGCTCCAGAGCAAAAGTGAGTTGGTGATTCAGAGCAGGGAGCATTAAGGTTAATTGCCTAATAATTTACTACAGTGAGTGCATCTGCAGACATTTTGATTTTCACTAATTGTGGTGTTAAACAAAGTAAACAACACTCTGTTCATATTCCAGCTGCTGAACTGTGTCAAGGGGAACCTTTCCTGTGATTTATAACCCCTTGCTTTACCCTTGAGCACAGGCCACTTGATGGGAAGTTGGAAAGACCAATGGTTTTGCAGACTCCATGGATTGGTTTAGTAAAGATTTCCCTTAATATGACTGTGAGCTGCCCAGCCTTTCCTCTACCGCTGACTGTGACATTCAGGGAAACCAGGCACGAACAATGCTAATGTGATTTGATGAGTCTTGGAGCAGCTGTTGTTAGCACGGATCACCCTCTGTGCTGGGGGAAAGGTTGAAGAAGGAGGGTAGGGTGGGAACACTAGAGCAGGGACAGACAGAATGAAATAGTTAAGACTAGAGTCAAGTCCAGACTCAATATTCAGTTTTTCGAATTACCAACTGGGTGGCCTTGAACAAGTGAGTTAACCACTCCAAGCATCCTCATCTACATTTAACCAGAGACTATCAGTACTACTTCAGAATTACTACGTGACCGAAATGTGATACTTCATTTCTATGAGGCATCCCAGAGTTTTGCAAACCCACACCCTGTCGACTTCCCTGATTTTGTCTTACAAAATTGGTTTTTCTTCTCCTCTCAGTCCAAGTGATTTCAATGGGTACTGAGTCCCCATCCCAGCTTCAAAGACAAACATGTGACCTCACCTTGGTCATAGTTAATCAGTTTAAGGGTGCACCTTTAAGGGTGATGTACCTAACCCAGACCAATCAGGCCAAAGAAGGCCCAACTCAAGTTACTTTATTTTACTTTTCAATGAAAGAGGGATATTCAGCTTAAATTACTAAAAGAACTGGACATCAGATCAGAACAGCAGTCACAACACCACCACAAGAGGTAAACCCAATTAAGAAGGCCAACCAGAGGAACACAGACCAAAACCCTGAAGGGAGGAAGACTGGTTCCTATGACATGGAGTTCCTGGATCCAACCATGCCTGAAGCTGGCATATACTGAGACTTTTTGTTTCATAAACCAGTAAACTACCTTCTGTGCTCATGAAAGCACAATCTTTGAGGTAAGCATTTTGGAACTTGCACCTGAAGAGTTCAGGTACTTTAAGTTTTTTGTCTTTTTTTTATTTTGAAGAGAGAGAGAATGAATGAGTGGGCGGGGGGGAGGGGCAGAAGGAGAGGGCAAGAAAGAGCATCTCAAGCAGGCTGTATGCCCAGCATGGATCCCAACACGGGGCTCAATCTCACAGCCCTGAGATGATGACCTGAGCTGAAATCAACAGAGGCTTAACCAACTGAGCCCCATTTTTTTTTTAAGTAAAACTCTAACCTAGTTGGTGCCACACTGAAGTCACATAAACCTATTTCTTATTATTGAAAGCTCCAATTTTCAGCTCAATTTGAAAGCCATATTTATTTTCCAAATTACCAGAGGTCCATGGAAAGGGGATCCATTTCCTAGTTTCTGATATGGTTCAAAATGAAGTAAATGTTCTTCATTTATATCACCTCTTTGAACTAATAAAAAGGCCCAGAGGTGTTTAAAATAGTAGTAATTTGGGGGAGGAGTTGAGGAGGGGAGGTAAAAAGAAACAAATATCAGCCTCTGGCCCGATGCCTGGAAATCTGGAGGCCATCCTGTCCTCCTGGCAGTGTGCCTGGCCATCACTAATCCAGAATTTAATCCCCTCGAGGGAAGTACCTTATTCATTCATGCCATCACACTGTAAAGCTTTACACATTTCATTTCTTACCTTGCAAAGCTCATTCATGTCGTCAGGTCTGTATAAGAACCCACAGGACACACACCCTCTGCCCAAGGTGACATCTGGAGCTCCACTTTCTGGATGGGCAAGCCAAAGCTACAGATCAGTGACACGACAACATCTCATGCCATGCCTCAATCATGTGCCTGGCTCTTTGCTCACCATTTCCCCAGAGACAACTATGAACCTTTTGGAATCTCTCATCCTTCATCCTGATCAGAACCAGGACAACAAGCCCCACCTCACTAGTGACTGAAGGTTTAAATGTGATGATGATACAGACGTGATAGAGCACATCTCACACCAAGCCTGGGACAACGAAAGAGTCTGGCAAATGCTTGTTAAGTTGATATCTCTGGGCGCAAATCAAACTCCTCAGAGGAAAAAAATCAATGGGGAAGTTCTTCCAAGAAGACTCATGTGGTGCACTAGAAGCATGTCAAGAACATTCCAGGTGGTCTGTTTGTATTAGCAAAAAGCAAAAGCCATCTAAAGATCGGCCCGTAGATAGACGTGGCGATGTCTAGAACTCTGCCTAGCAATGAAACAAAATGATATGCAATGCCAAAAGCCCCAACACAGCAAGATCTAGAAGATTTATTTCTGAGCAAGAAAAAAAAGTGACAATTAGATGGGTAAAAGAATAAAACAATATATATTTCCAAAGGATACATGTCTTCTTCCAAAGACTATACGTGGAAATGCATGTAAAGAGAGGTTTGCAAGGGCACACACAAAACCTATGGGACAAGTACTGAATTGCGTGCAAGAGTCAGAAAAGAAACTAGTCACATATACTGTGTTTCCATTTTTAACAATGAAAATGTGATCATGAATTACTGATGCAATTAAAAATTAACAAGAAGGAAACACTGAGGCAGTTGAAAGTAACCTCGGATTGCTTCTAGCTAAAAGTAACCTGCTTGATCTACACAATGCTGAAATAAACAAGAATAAATAGGAAAAAGACACATCCACCCACTTCCTGGGATAGAAAATAAAAGGGTGAGAAACAAGCTGATGGACTGAATTTTATTTTTTATTAAAACTTTTATTATTATTATTATTGTTATTATTATTGCTTCTAACTGCCTGTGCTCCATATACACAGTGCAATTATCTTTCCTCAAAATATCATCACTCAGTTGAATGATCTCACCACATCAAAAACAGGTTTGGCACAATCGTTGCATATTGTTGGGAAATTATCATCAACTTTCTTTTCTCTCTCAAAAAAAAAAAAAAATTCACAATGACACTGATGAGTTCTGTTGTTCTTCCTCTAATACCTTAACTCAGTATAAATCCATAATCTGCATGAAGTCCTTGAAGTGTGACATCAATGGAGGAAATATCCTTTTTGGAGCGCTGTATCCAAAATACAACTCTGCTGGACTCAGCCCATGTGGACAAGTGCACGTTTCCTCGGCTCCCCGCCAAGCAACACGCTCTCAGCTGCTCAGCCAAGTATCCCTGCTATGCAGTACATGGGTGTCTACTCTCATAAACCCCGCTTCTAGAACCCTGACGCCCGTGGACCAGTTTGCAGAAGTGGTGTCAAGCCCACACGATGGTCTCTTCTCTCCCCTTGGCTGACTTGGCCCGTTTCTACTGGCTTTTGGCTACGTAAGTGTCTTTTTTTGGTCCAGATCCCCTTTTTTGAGTCTTAGGTTCAGATGCCCACAGCTTCTTTGACATATTTACTTTGATGACTCATGTACATCTCAAACTTAGCATGTCCAAAATGAAAATGGTGATTTTTCTCTCCTACATCTCTCCTGGTCTCCCCTATCTTAGTAGGTGACCCCAACATCCAAAAGGTAGCAATGTGAGATTCCTCTCAGGCTTCACGGGGTCCCCTAATCTCTTGGCCATATTCACAGGCCCTGCGGGCTTGACCTCCAAAGTGTCTCTCAGATCCACCTGCTTCCCTTCTCCTAAATGACTATCACCAGCCAGAGATAACCACCATTGCCTCTCACCTGGTCTATGGCCACACCTCTAGACGGGATGCTGCCCAGTTCATGAATCATTGAATAGAGCCAAGTAGATCTTCAAATTCAAAACAAAACAAAATAAAACAAAATGAACAGTATCAGTCCTCTGCTCTTAATCCCTTCAGAGGCTTTCCACGAAACCCAGAATAAAACCCCAGCTCCTCCCTAGAGCGAGCAGGACTAGAGCCTGTGTAAAGCCCAGACCTTAACATATGCCCCATTCCCTGATGTCAGCACACTTTCATCTATCGTGTTCTAGAAAATAGTCACTTTCCTACCACATTTCCTTTCCCCTGTATTTTTACATCCCTGCTCCTTTTCGCCCTTAAATAATGACCCCCAGGTGGAGCCTTCTACCACCACCCCTCTACATTTGGCCCCACCTGTTGGAACAACCATTTTGCTTCCTTCATGGTACCAGTCCTCAGCTTTATTTACACCATCCCTGTGTTGATTTACTCATTAGCAGGAATCTTCTCTAACTTACGTATGGCTGTAGACCCACTGCCAACCTCAGGGCCTGACATATAGTTGAGATGCAAATAATCATTTGTGGAATAAATGACTCAGAAACACATGTATGGGGCTCTGTGCTATGTGTTCAACACTCTGATGGGGAGGGAGACTATACAAGGCGCAGAACGGAGTGTCTGCGCTCTGCCCTAAAGCATGCTGTATTCTGTTGAAGAGACGGACTCTACATGGCGGAAAGGTGAAACTAACAACATCAGCCAGTAGGTGCGTGAAGAGTCCATTGAAGTATTACATGGTGCATCCAGCCAGGTGGAGTCGGCCAGCTAAACTTCCAGGGGTGGAGCGGTGAAACAAACAGGATATTTACGAATAAAAGGGGTAAAGTCACAAAAGTTGGAGAAGTGAGAAATAATGAGCTCTGGGAACAGTTTTATAGAGGAGGCTGAATTCATACCAACCTAAGACGAGTCAGAATTAGTGGCAACTGCTCAAAACCACCTAGAGCTATAGCCGGATGGCCCCGGGGGATGTGAAAAACAAAGAGGCCATTGGCCTGCCAAGGAGCAAGACTTTTTACTCTCTCCAGTATCTCCCACAACTAAGTTCTGGCAATTTCCCAAGTCAACTCAGAACTGGAACGAGACACTGCCCAAGATCCCTCTGGTTCTCAAACGCTCAACTCCATGCCTCCCTGTCCCCGCCTTTCCCAACCCAGTCCCTGCCTCACTTGTAGGATTTTCTTGAGGCTGAAAACTGAGAAGGAAACCCTTGGCTGAGACACAGACTACTATCATCCATGCCCTTTCTCTGAAGGGTTCTCCTCTCCCACCTTGTCCTTGTTAGCTCTAGTCATTTTCAGATCGTTGGCATCTTTCCATGAGCAGTGACAATTCAGGATGTTGCAAGACAGCTCATGCACTACACTGAGACTCAGGAATCCAACGAGCTGGAGGCAGATGCATGTTCCCCACCTTCCTCACCTTAGTTACCTAGGGCTGTGACCGGTCCAAGGTTCAAGGTCTTGCCTATGTATCCTCATGCAAATTAACTTAGAAGGAATGGGGAAAAAATAAACAAAACAGCAATGCACATGTTCGGCCACTCAAATTTTTCTATCTTTAAAATAACTCCAGGAATGAATGAGGGGAGAGAGCAAAGTTCACATGTTCTCTATCTATTCTAAGTCCATGGCTAATGTTCTTTTCATACTAGACCTTCATGCAATCGATAAGAATATAGATCAAGAAACTGAGGGGCATTCCAAATGAAGGGAGGGGAGAAAATTTGGATTGAGGGAGAAAGCTCTGCGTTTGGTCGAAAGATGCTCGAAAGATGCTAAGGGGCAAGGCTGGCTCCAAAATTTCCATACAGGGAAACTGGGAGAATGACAATTTGTTTGGAAGGGTGTACAAGAGGAACGGACATAATCCGTGTCTGCGTGGCAAGCACGCTGCGGTAACTCAGCTTATTTAGGCTGGTGGGAGTGTGGGAAATTACAGAAGGGGCTGAGTTTCCTTCCAGCCACCTCTTGGCACTATGGATTATGAAGAGACAAGAGCCAGGTGTAACCAAACTGAAGATGCCCACTGGAGTAGTGTGAAGGGAGGGTTGGAGACCCCAGCTGGAGGACCAGACAAGAACAGGTGAAAGCCCAGAATATGATGGTAATTGTGGGAAGGAGAGGGAAGATACGGGATGCCTTCCGGGGGGCAGGGGGGGAATGGTGTTCAAAAAGACACAGTGACTGGATGCATTTTGGAGATGATGGAGTTGAGTGAGGCAGAAATTCTCCAAGGTTGCAGGCTTGGCAGGCTGAGCGTTTATCAGGGAAGTCAGGAGGAGATACGGGTTTGGGGAGCACGATGATGAATTTGTTTTGCCACCTGCTAAATTTGAGGTAACAGCAGGATATACAGGTGAAAATGTCCAGTATGTTATTGGAGATGTAGGAGCCAGGTCCAAATAGAGTGCCTGGCACGGGCTGAAAAACTCGCCTAAAACACACAGACACTGTAGTGCCTTGCTGAAGCCTTCTGAAGCCTGCGAATTGTCTGTTCCCAGTTCTTCATGATCCCGGAATTACAGATATATAAAGCCCCCAAGGCTCATGACACCCAGATCTTTCTAAATAGATAGCTCTGAGAGCAAAGATTCACAGGGTCGGGAAATGTATAGGAAATCCTCAAGTTCTGGATTTGGGACATTTGCTTCCTATCTGTACAATGCTTCTGCATCTGGCTTGTGTTTGTATGTATGTATCTTATGTATTTACAAAGCAGTACTAAATAAATTAATTTAATTTACAAAGCAGTACTACTGGAAATGAAAAAATATTATCATTGTTTTAAATAGAATACAATTGTAAAAATAGAGCTAATGAGGAGAAAGACATGAATTTAGCTGCCTGCTAGCTTTTGTGATAGACATTTTTCATTTTTCTTGCAAATGCGGCCTCTGAAAGTTCTTCCTTTGTGGGGAAATCCAAACTGCAGGGTCCTGACTCCCACAATGGGTGCTGAAGAAGCCTACAGAGAGCTCTTCACATCATCTGTCAAGTGACTTGGACTTGGCCAGTCGGACACTCTGGTTCATGACTTTGAAGTTAAAAAGGAAAAAATCAAGGATAAAGGGATAATCATGATGAATTCACAGAGAGACCCAAACAAGGGCAACATGTACATTGCAAATATCCACATGCCCATGTAGACTGTTTTCATGACATTCTCTTACTTAATTTCTCAGATTTCTTAGACTCCCTTTGGTTGCAGATAGAGTGAGTTGAAAAGTGTCCCCCACCTCCCCCACCCCAAAAAAATAATGTCCACTCAGAACCTCAGACTGTTTTGTTACGTGGGAATATGACCTTGCAGTTGTAATTCGTTAAGGATCCCAAGATAAAATCCCGGATTTGGGATGAGCACTAAATCCAATGATGGGTGCCCTTCTAAGAAGAGAGAAGAAACAGACTAAAGAGGAGAAGACAATGGGAAGGTGGGAGCAGAGACCGGAGTGACGAGTTGACAAGCTAAGGAATGTCAGAAGCCATGAGAAGCTGGCCAAGGCAAGAAAGAGTTCTCCCTTGGAGGCTTTGGAGGGAACATGACCCTATTGGCACCTTGATTTCAGACTTCTAGCATCCACAAAAATAACGGAATAAATTTCTGTTTTTTTAAGCTCCCAAATTTACAGCAGGCCTCACAAATGAATACACTGGGTTTGGGGATGTCTCTTCTGATGAGATGGATTTCCTTATATCTGAGCTATGTCTTGGATGAACACATCTATTCATCCTGCCGGTAATTAGCATTTTCTGGCCTTGGGCTCTCATCTTCTGGAAGCTACCCAATTTATTTTCGTAAGTGGCTTCTGTTGTTTGCAACCAAGGACCAGTTGGAATGCCTATCAAAGTGTGTAAGCCTGAGATCCATTTTTTGCTGAAATGAAAGAAGCGAGAGTTAAAAGAGCAGTTGTGGTATAATAGCACCAAATTGGACTTTCTCCTGGGGTAATTGGAGAGACTGAAAGCATTTGAAAAGTAAATCTGTGATTTAATGTTATTTGATGCCACGTCTCTTTATTGCCTGAAGTCACCTAATATAACACTGGTAATATGCCTCACATCCTGGGAAATACCAATTTAGTAAAATGTCCCAACTTCACAAATAGACGGAATCGTGGTAAGGCAAAAATAAAAGCACTTGCCTACAATCCTACAGAGAAGGCAATAGAAGAGCCATGTCCAGGATCCTGTGCTTCTATATTTTCTCATTCAACACCCCACCCCACACCTGAACTATACACACATCTCTTCTTAGGGTTTGTATTCACCACATCTCCAGCTTCAGTAAACTTTATGCTTTACCATCTGCCCTTCAAGCAAATAGAGCAAAGACATACCTTGTTCTGGACAATTCCATAATATGCCCCAGCTACCTTGCCCTGGCCTCCTGTTTCCCTCACTACCACTACCCACTGGAGTGCTTTTCAAACGCAAACCAACCAACCTAGAGTCTCTAACCCGCTTGCTTATCAGGCTTTCATACTCCAGGCCACTATGCACCTGCCCTCATCATCCCAGGGCCAGGTGCCAGACAAGCAGGAAAAACCCGCATACCCCAGACCCCACTGAGACCATTCAAACCAGCCGGTCTTAACCCGTTTACTCTGCCTTCCCTGTTCTCTCTCTCAGAAACCACAAGAAAGCCTCTTGCCATGCTCTCCCCCTTTTTCTCCTGCCTCTGACCAGCCTTAGTGCTTCCCAATGTGGCCCCCTCCTCCCAGGGATTGTGAGTAAAAAACTGTCTTTTCAGTGTAGTCATCTCCTGATTTGTTAGCTTTGACTGTATCTCACACTTTTTCCTAGTATACTATATTTTAAGATGGGACTCTCAAGACAGATGTATGCGCCTTCAGCCACCATAACTGGGACAATTCCAATAACCCAGAACAGCACTGGGATCTCGCATGATGACATTTACTTCTTTAACCATTGTTCCATTTTCATAGGAGATAAAGAGCAGCGGGTGCTTTCTTTACACATCATGCTTTAGCACTAAAGTAAGAGCTCGAGAGGGAAACGGCATAACTCTAGAGGTGGCCAATGTGGTTTAAACCCAACCATCAGCAATTGACCCCCAAGCTCTGTTCTTCCCATCTGTAAAGAATCAGTACTGCCTTCATAGGGTTCTTAGGATTGCAAGGCCGTGTCATTAAAGCACATGGTACATGCCTGGGAAAGAGAAAAGAAGGGCTCACTAGATTTAAGCTCCTAACTAGATTGATCAATAGTTCCAAATAATTCACATCAGAAAAGATGTCCCCAAACCCCATTCTTCTGGCAGCTTGTGCCTGGTGGGAACTTAATGCATGTTTGTTCATTGCCAAACAAGAACTCATCTACTGCATCAACCATTTATTGAGCACCTTCAGTATACCTTTGAATGTAGCTATGCCTGGCACAGACAATAAACATACAAAAATAATGAAGTTCATTCTGTGCCTTCAAGTATACTAAACCTAGCTTACTTCCAACACAGGAATCTGTTAACATTTCAAGAGAGAATTCCCTTGACTTGAAGAAATCTCACCTGTCCAAAAGAAAAAAAAAACTGATTTCATTGAGTTTTATCTTTTTTATTCACCCAGAAATCACGATTTGTTAATGACTGAAGAGAAAACACTACAGCCCAAGTCACGGGAACTACAGAAGTCATGGTGACCAAGGAACAGCACCACTACCTTATGCCCAGTCAAAGGTTCCAATAACTCATGATAGTTCTGTAATGGCTTAACACCCAGCTCTGAAAAGAAAGGCTATTTTCCCGGAAAATTTTACAGAAGCATTCTTCAAAAGTGATTCATTCTTGGTTGGAACTCTTTGGCATGTTTGGGGATCATTTATCAAGTGTGTTTACAACAAAGGTCTCTCTCCAAACTTAGGATGTGTGAAAACAGCCCTTAACACAATAAAAATAATTCTAACCACCAAAAAGCAGACAGAGGCTCCGGACAGTCAGCTATAGGTCAAAGCAGACAAAGTGAACATGAAGTATGAAGTGGGGCTTATGCCAGGGCTCTAGGGATGATCTTGTTCTTCAAAGAAGAACTACTACTTGCTCCTGGCTGCTGAAAATTCCACCATTATGGCACCATGACAGCTCTTCCAGCTGTCTGTTTTGATACTAATTAAAATGCAAATACTTGGGATGCTGGGTGGCTCGCTTGGTTAAGCATCTGCCTTCTGCTCAGGTCATGATCCCAGAGTGACTGGGATCCAGGCCCACATCAGGCTCCCTGCTCAGTGGGAAGTCTGCTTCTCCCTCTCCTGCTCCCTCTACCTCTTCCTCTGCTCTTCCCCATTTCTGCTCTCCCTGTCAAAAAAACAAAACAAAAAACAAATAAAATCTTAAAAACAAATAATAATAAAATGCAAAATATGAAGTCTGCTGTTGAGAGACAATGCCCCATGAGTCTCTTGCATTTCTTCAAACTTGTGACTGCCTTTGTAATCGGCTATTCTTTCAAGAATTGTGTACAGCAAATAGTCTTGGAAGAGAAGGGTGGTGTCTCCTTAGAGAGCAATGGCCAAGTTTCCTGTTCGAAATAGGAAAGCTAATGTCTCTTTCCAGGGCAATGCACAGAAACTGCCCATTATAAAAGATTTATAAACATAAGATTTCTCTCTTGTAACCCAACCCATAATCCACTACGTGTGCAGGCATCACCTGGCCCTCTTTGTGGTATCCTGTGGGAAGTTGCACTTGGAGAGCAAGCACAAATGCGGAAACTCTGGCCTATTACCATAGCTGTGAGTAGTAACCTATCCTTTGTCTCTGACCCAGGACTCTCGTATCTTCAACATCTGAACACCTGCTGTCTCATTAATGCTCCTTTATCAGTTGGAAGTTGGCTTTCAGGGGCTTCTCCATCAGCCCCTCCTCAAGTTTATAATATAAATAAAATGATAGATTTGCTATATGAATATGGTTTCAGGACAATGACCTCAAGTTCTTTTGGGGGCAAGCTTCCCCCTAAGTCCCTCCCATATAGAAACTCATGGGACCACCATTCCATGTAACTCAGCTACCCTAAACTGGGAGAATTTTGAGAATTCTTAAGACCTAGCAATCAGGAGAGAAAAAGGGAGAGAAATTATTCCAATTCTTGGCGATTTTGTCAAAAGCCAACCCTGCCAGATATTGTTATTTGATTCAAAGTTGTGGTTGATTCCAAAACTGAGTTCATGAATGCATCTTTAGTAAGAGTAAAGAAGAATAGCTCCAAATCTTTTGTAAACCAAAATGTTTACTTATTTCAGACCCAATCTAATTATAATAATTAATTGCCATGCTTAAATATTCTGTTGGAATACTAGGGCTGCCAAACTGCAGTGCACTGATGAAATCCAACCCCCTGGTGATTTTTATAAATAAAGCTTTATTAGAATTCAGCACACCCATTCATTTATCATTGGTTATGGCTACTTTTGTACTACAGTGGCAGAAGCGAGCAGTCAAAGCAGAGACCAGATGGTCTTTGGTCTAAAGTATTTACTGTCTGACCCTTTATGGAGAAAGTTTGTTGACAGCTGGTAGACCCTAACTTTCTTTCAGCCACCCTTGCTGCCCGAGTTACCTTCCCAAATAACAAAGGTGACCTTCCTTACTGAAGTCTTCTGGTGCCTTGCAGGATGAAAGCGGACTCCCCATTTCTATGCATGGCCCGTACTGCCCGAGCCCAGTCTTCCTTTCTGACATCATCTGCCCTCACACCCCCGTCACTTCTGCACCCTCAACACCCCAAACTTTCCCCCTATCCTAGGGTCTTCTAGGTCCTCCCGAGCTCTGTACATCTGCAGACAATACGCCCTCTACCTAAAATTTTCTTTATCAGAGCAAACTTCTCACCCCACTCCCTTTTCACCTTTTACAGAAACCCATCCTCCTCAGGTCTCAAGCAGAGTGTGCCATGTCCCACCAGCATCTCTGCTGAGCAGGAGCCCTGGCCTGGTGTGCGGGCTGGGCACCCATCTCTCCCCTGCCACTGCGAGGTCGGGCCAGAGGTCACCCCAATCACCTCCTCCTCATGCCCAGCCTCCAGTCACTCCAGTTCTCCAGCGGCCCCTCATGCCCAGCCTCCAGTCACTCCAGTTCTCCAGCGGCCCCTCGTGCCCTGCCTCCTGGTCACTGCACCTGTTCCTCCTGCTTCCGCACATCACCCTTCCAGAAAGGGCTTTCCTCACCACGTCTTCTGACTTCCCTCACCCCCCACCTACCTTCCAGCAAAACACGCTATTTCCTTCTCGGGAATTATCCTAAGGCCCTAATGAACTTGAACATCTCTTCATCTGGTTGATTTTTCTCTGCCTCTTTTTACGAAAATGTAAGACCTGCAAAAAGGCAAGAGACCTGTCCTGTGCGTGGACATTTCCCCTGGACCTACCACTCTCTGGATCTGATACATACCTGTTGGCAGAGCAGGCAAATGCCTTTCAGGGCCTGCATGCACACCTGACGAGAGGGTCAGGGAAGCAGGACCAATTCTATGAAGCTGACAAGATTCACTTTCAAACCTCGATGACATCAGGCCGGCAGAATGCAGTGCTCCTCAGCCTTGGCTGCACACAGGAAGCAAACGAGCAACTAATAAACAAACAAACAAACGAGCCATGATGCCCTCTCCCTCTCCCTAGAGACCGGAATTAAATTGACATTGAATTTTCAAAAGCGTTCCCGGTGATTCTAATGTGCAGCAGAAAGCAAGTGCCACTTCGCCTTGCTTGGTGTGCAGGAAAGAGGACAGACCCTGGCAGGGCACGGGGATTAGAGAGGCTTGTGTTACACAAACGAGAGAAGGAGAACAAGGCAGGAGGGAGGGAGGAAATCAGGCCACGTGTGGCCCTGCGATGGGAGGGTGAGAATGTACTGGGAGTCAAAGGCCTTGACTAGCCTATCTCCGGGCACCTGTGGGTAAAGACAGACAGAAAGACAGACAGACACAAGAGAACTGGACTGAAGGTAACACCAATGGCCAACAGATACACAGAAATATACATGACATCACAGCAATCGCAGTCAGCCAGCAGGTGTCCTTTTTTTTATCTATCAAGTTGGAAATTTAAAAAACAATTATTTTTTTTTTTATTTTAAAAGTTTGAAAACTGCTGCGTAATACTAGCAACACCCAGTGCTGGTGGAGATGTGCAGAAACAGACAGCCACAATCAGTGACCTTCCTGAATTAGCTTGGAGGGCAACCACTGAGATCCCACTTAATGGTAACCTGGTATGACCCCAAGATCCCTCCATGCTGCAAACTCCGTGGCTCCAGGCACACTGGCCTTAGGCGCTCAGCTCCAGCCACACCAGCTTCTGTGCTATTTCCTAAAGAATCAAGGTACTCGCGGCTCACACCCTGGGACTTTTGTATTAGCGGTTCCCTCCACCTGGAACATCACACAAAGAATCACACAACAGTTCTGTCTATGTGCCCTTCCTTTAGAGACGCCTCCCCTGACCAGGCCATCTAAAGGGAGCACCCCTCCCCATCACTGGCCCCTAACCGGTCCTCCTCTCACTGTCCCACTGATCACTACTCCTAGTAAGTGCTACTTTTTGTCCCCTACCCTGGTAACATCTGCAGCCTCACAGACACAGGCTCTGAGCGAGGCCGCCTGCCGTGCTGAGAGCCGGACTCCCAGTACCCAGAACAGAGCCTGAACTTCCCAGGTAGTCGGAGAGTCAAATGAGTGAGTGTTTTGTTCAGAGCTGCATCCTTAATACTGAGAAAACTGCATGGCACAAAATAGACACTCCCTAACCAGATTTGGAAGGAAGGAGTGGGAGGAAATAGTCTGGACGCTTCTCTGAGTGTGAGACTCCATAGGAGGGAAAACAGAATGGCACAGGTGCAAAAAAAAAAAAAAAAAACCAGGAGAAGACAGCACTGTAAGGGCCTGCCCCTCCCGGAGGAACTAGCTTGTGGACCCCGGAAGTAGGGGCGGGGCAGGCCGGGCGGAGACGTCCAATCGGTGGGGCGTGGCTATAGCCACTGGGTGAATTGGGATTCAATTGGCCGCCTGTGTAGGGGCGGGGCTCAACCACCCCCATAAAGGTTGGTCTGCAGGCTGGAGAGAGGAGAGGAGAGCTGTCAGAGGAAGAAGAAGGAAGAAGAGGCAGAAGGAGAAGAGTCGGCGGGAGCAAAAGAAGAGCTGTAACAGCTCTTGTAAGAGCCGCCGGCGGTCCGGACGCCAGCAGTTCGCCGCAGGCAGCCCCGAGCCGCCAACGGTCCCGCCGCCTGCGGCCCGGAGCTGCCAGTGCCCCAACACCCCGCGGCGCCGCGGGAAACGGCCTAGATGGCAGCAACCTCGCCGCCGGGAACCCTGAGCCACCGCCTCGTCAGAGCTGTGTCATCCCAGGGAGCGGCTTCGTCTGGGAAGCGGCCTCCTCGGCGAGCGGCCCTGCGGGAGCAGCAGCATCCGGAAAGAGGCTTCCTCCAGAGCGGCCTCGCCGGAGCAGCCTTGTCAGAGTGGCATCACGGGGAGCAGAGTCTGTCATCGGTGTTGTCCTCCTCGTCATCGTCGCGGTCGTCATCGCCTCTTCGTCATTGGGAGCGGCCTCGTCCTGGGAGCGGCTTCCTCCAGAGTGGCCTCTTCTTGGGAGCGGCCCTGTCCGGGGAGCGGCCTCATCCGGAGCGGCCTTCTTGGGAGTGACCTTGTCGGAATCATCATCGCTGTCTTTTCGTAAGAGACAGCCCTGACCGGTCAGTTTGGTTTTTGATGCTTGGCGTGAAATAAAGCTCTGTTTGATTTTCACTTTATATCAGTCTCGTTCCTTTGATCACGGACCCTAACAAGCACCAGGAGAGAAATACGTGCCACAGGACAGGGCCGTGGGGGGACCATTGACGATCAAGGCCACCCTTCCCTCAGCGTCCCTCATGTCTGGGCACAAGCCTTCGACCACCAGTCACATCCAGACGACCCTCCACAGGTCAGTGAGTGAACGACATCCATGTTAGGACTCCAAAGGGCCCCAGGCCTCGAGGGCTCCCTTATGAACAAAACACACGGGATGGAGGGAGCAAGGCCTTGCAGTCCTGGGCACCATGGTTAGCTGACAGCTGACGCCGGGCCACAGCCACCCCCAATGCCACCTACCACGGTCGGCCATCTCAAGCAGGCGCGACTGCTTGGGCAGGTCTCTACTCTCAGAGCCTCAGTTCCCTCATCTCTAAAATGGGCTAATAATGGGGCATCTGGCTGGTGCAGTCAGATGAGCCTCAGGATCTTGATTTTGCCTAGAGTCATGATCTCAGGGTCGGGGGATCAGGCCCCGGGTCGGGCATCACACTCAGCGCAGAATCTGCTTAGGATTTTCTCTTTCTCTTTCTCTCCATCTCAAAGAAATACATTTTAAAAGATAAAAATAAAAAACTAAAATGGGCTGTCATAAGTATTATACCTCCCTTGTGGGATTGCCATGAGGGTTCAATGAATGCTTATCTGCAAAACAGTACAATGGTGCCCAAGACGCAGGAACCACCACGCATGGTTACTGGGGGACGGAACCTCCACCAGTCACCTGTCCCCGCTGCCAGGACACCTCGTAGTAATAAGAGCTAATCTCTATTACGTCCTCCCTACTAGCCAGACATCACCCTCAGCCCTTTACACGCACAATTTGAGTTAACTGTGGTAAAGCCCCAGCAGGTAGTTATCGTAAATGAGGAATACAGAAGGAAGACTTGCCTAAGATCACACAGCTAACGAGTCTCAAAGCCGATATTTAAACTCCCTTGGTTCTGGCTTTAGATCAATGTGTAAGTCAGGGAACGAAGAGACCCAAATAAAGCAGAGCACTGAGAAACTGCGAGAAAGACCCTGAGTGGGAGGGACACATGAAGGGCCCCGGAGCACCCCTCCCTTAAGACAGCTGGTTTTATGTAACAACCTCCAACGTGGTCATGCCCTTTTAAAAAATTAAAATGATTATTCAGGGCACTTCAGCTTAACCTTCTCTTCAACTGCTTTATTAAGACATAATAAAACACCTAACCTAGATAGGACAGCCTCGCAGAGAAGCCCGCCTCCGTCAGCGGCTTGTGCACATTTTGTCCCCAGGCCGGCTCACACGTTCTGTGCCCGGCATGGAGGGGGACGTGCTAACAAAGGGAGGCCCAGCCCGGCCAATGTTCATCAGGAAAAGGTGATTCATTAGGAGAAAAAAAAGAGAACAGCCTGCTTCCAAGCGATGGTCCTTGCAGCCAGATCCGCAATTAAAGCTGAACTGTGCAATCTTTGCATTTAAAAGGAAATCGATGGCATCGACTGAGTCCAACAAGGCCGCCACCTATGAACACCTAGCAGATCCGACTGCTGCAAAACACTGTTTTGAACTAAAACATATAAAAATTGCCGGGAGCGTTTTTACAGCCCAACCTAACTGGGTTACCCAATGGGAAAGCTCAAGAGGGCTCATTTCATCAAGAGATTGGGGTGCAAACACTTTGAATGAGGTCTTAGCTGGTGTTCCTTGCTCTGAAGTCCCCTCCACTGCCACTGCCCGTAATTTGCTGGAGGGTTGATTTAACAGGGAGGATTTGAATGGGTTCTTACTCCTTTTCCTGGGGTTGCACACAGCAGTCGATTAAGTTAGTGCGAAAACCTTAAAAGACTCCAACCAACGTAATCAGTTCAGGGGGATTTAGGCCACACGGGCTCCAGATCTGGTTTTGCAAGGCAATTGTAAGTCTCCGGTCAGCTGGGTTTGAGAATGAAACCTCTTTTCACTGGGAGGAAATTTACTGGGGACGGGAAGGCTGGCAGACTGGAGAGTCACCTTCTAACCCTGGCAGCATGGTTCCAGGCCGGCACCGAATTTCAGTCTTAATAGTTTTCTCTGTCTTAGGGAGGTTGAATCACAGTCATTATAGGGTCATCCATCTCCCCAACCCCGGTGTACACCAGGATATTTAAATATGTGAGTTGCTGTAATGATGCAGAAACAAAAATGTTAATGCCACGTGGAAACTGCTGCATAAAGATCTATCAGAAGAATTTGGGGTTTTTTGAGGGTAATGCAGGTTGGGAAAAGTCAATCAAGCCAGGCACCAAACCCTGCTTGGAAAACACTTGTTCTGAAGCCATGATATTCCTGGCATAGTTTTTTTTTTTAAGAGGAAGCCCCCGGGAAGCCTCAGAAAAGAAATGATTTTCCACGCTGAGCGCCGAAATGGAATTTCAGGTTTAACTTAGTTATATGGGGGTTTGGGGCTTTTATGTGGCTTCCAGCTTCATAATATAACTGGCAATATTTTCATCCCATTACTAGGGTTTCCATTAACTTGGATGCTGGGGAAAAAAAGAGAGACCTCAGAAGAAGAACTGAAGAAAAGCACAGGCAGTTTTCATATCTCTAGAGGAAAGTGAAGGGATGAAAACCAAAATGCGGCCAATCACTCCCAGGATCCTGGTGAACTGACCTCGAGGGTCAAGCAGCTAAACTACAAATAAAAACAAAACTAAATGAGGAGAAAGAAGACTGTACACCCAAGAGCTAAAGCTTCTCTTCGTTTTTGTTGCTTTTTCAAAATATGTAAATCCACACATTCATACAACAAATATTTTTAGAGACCTACCATGGGTCAGACAGAACTCCTAATACTGAGGATAGAGCCGTAAACAAAATAGACAAAAGTCTCTGCCATCCTTAAGCTTACGTGCTGCATGGAAAGCTGATATGCAGGTAACAAGAGGGGCATCTGGGGGGCACAGATGGTTAAACGTCTGACTCTTGGTTTCGGCTCAGGTCACGATCTCAGGGTCGTGAGATCGAGCCCCCACATCGGGCTCCATGCTCATCAGGGAATCTGCTTGAGATTCTTTCCTTCTGCCCCTGGCCCCTACTCACACACATGCTCTCTCGCTCTCTCTTTCAAATAAATAAATAAATAAATCCTTTAAAAAATATGCAGGTAACAAGGGTGGTGTGTCAGTGTTTAGAGAGATGTAGAGAGGCAGGCTGCAGCTGGCACAGATCTTTCAATTACACAAAGGTGCTCCATTCTGGGTGGATCAATTAGAAAAAGGTGTCCCTCCCTTCCCCTCCAGATACCAGGAGTGCATGAAAGGCAGAGTGTGGGCTGGATTCCAACTCCCTCAGACTCTCTCTTTTGTGGAGAACACAACTAGAATTTGGCATCACAGAGGTTTATAGGTGTTCAGGAGAACCTTCTGGGGTACGATCTCACATGGATGAGGAAGCAAGACATTTTGATATCTGAGGGAACACTGTTACAAGCAGAAGGCATGGCACATGCAAATGTCCTGAGGCATCATGTCCCGTGTGTTCATGGTAGAAGGACAAGACAGAGGGGCAGGGATTAGAAGAGTCATATTTCCATCATCTGGAATTCTAATTGTAAATAAGACATGGGTTCTTTCCTTTTAGTAGGTATGAGACTTAGCTGGCTGCTGCAGACCTGCTTTGAAGAAAGATCTTTAATGAGCAGTTATTAAGTAAAAACATAAAAAGTTTAAACTTGTGCGGTCTTATTTCTCCTTGACAGACTGGCAATCCTGATGTGATCTTGGGCATTCATTCAACAAGCACACATTGAATATCTGAATATTTGCTATGAAAAAGCTCTATGCCAGGCAATGAGTAAAAACATGAACACTGTGCTCGGGATGCCTATGGGCCAGAGTTGGGGGGTGGGGGATAAATAAACAGGAAATTGAAATAACGCACATTGTTAAGGGCTAGAAGATAAAGAGCATGTGTGGACCGCAGAAAGCAGTGGGCGTGGAGGGGTTCTGCACTTCAGACAGGAAAGGCCAGACTGATTTCTGAAGGACTTGTAGGCATTCTCGAGAAGGTGGGGCGAGGGAGGCCATCCTGGCCATACAGAGGCGCAAAGGTGCGAGGCCAGGAAAAATTCTGATCTGTTGGAAGAACCAAAAGAAGTCCAGGACAGCCAGAAATATGCATGAAGAGGAAAGACTGGAACGTCTGTCAGAGCCGATCTCGATGGGTCTTGCGGCTCTGGGGAAGGAGCTCACAGGGCTTTGCTATGTGCAGCAGGACCCAGGGAGCCCCGGAAGAGCATTCAGCGGGGGAGTAAGGCAATCCCATCTCTTCATGTTGCTACACTTGGTCCTCCCCAGGGAAGAGGTTTCCAATGACCTCAGTCTGTTCAGGCTGCTGTAACAAGAAAAAAAACAAAAACAAAAACAAAACAACAACAACAAAACCAAAGATGAGGTAGCGTAAACAACAGACACAGATTTCTCATCATTCAGAGAAAAATCCAAGAGACATCCCAAGAGCAACGTGCCGGGAAACTGGGCTTTTAGGGAAGACCTTCTTTCGGGTTAGCAGGAGGTCATTTTCTCATTGTGTCCTCATGTGGCGGCGGGCAGAGAGAGAAGCCCCAGTCTGACTGGCCTGGGCTTTCCAACTTTATGCCTTGTGTTCCTGCATAATCATAGGAAGGATCCTCTCTCACTGCCAAAGCTGTCTTGGTTTGCACAAAAAAATAATGTGATCCCCACCCAGGAAGGATCTCTCTCCCCAAGTCTGATGCAGAGTTTTCCCCAGTGTTGGAATAAGCTCCTGTTTCTTCAGCTGAGCCCCAGATAAAGCAGCCGCTCCCACGAAGTGGCCATGCTGTATGAACTACATAAATCATTAAATTCTTGAACGACCGTATGAGATACTTGAAGACGATAACATGGACCAGGAGTAAAGATGAACTTCCTCCATTATGTGCTTATTCCAGGCAAAAATGCACTCGTTAGGATTTCTGGCAATATCAGCTGCATAATTTAAATTGCTTCTCTCTCCCTCGCTCGCTATCTCTCTCCATCTCTCTCTCCCCTCCTCTCCCCATGCACCCCGTGGAGGCGTCACAGTTGAATTCTGGTAGGAAACTGTAAATACAATGAGACGAAACCGTAGCTGTCTCATGAGGCTGTGAGATTATCCGCGAGAAACCCTTGGTATAGTTCTTGGCACACAGGAGGCATTCGGGGGGCGGGGGGGACTCTTGTTTTTGTCATCATTATATATTTGAACTATTTTCTTGGCTTAAGTAGGAACCAACCGCTCATCATAATTGGTACCTCTCTATTTAGATATTGGTATATGTCATTTTCTCAAACAGGATTCTTTTGGGTAAAGGCAAAGTAAAGATGGCATGACTGAGGGACGCCTGCATAGCTCAGTCATTAAGCGTTTGCCTTCAAGTCGGTCATGATCCCAGGGTCCTGGGGTCGAGACCCACATCAGGCTCCCTGCTCAGTGGGAGGCCTGCTTCTCCGTCTCCCACTCCCCCTGCTTGTGTTCCCTCTCTCACTGTGTCTCTGTCAAATAAATAAAATCTTAGGGAAAAAAAAAAAAAAGATGGCACAGCTGAGATTAATCTCAGAAAAATTTGTGATTTACAAGGATGGGGGTTGGGGAGTGGTTTGTTTTGTTGGGTTTGTTGTTGTTGTTGTTGGAAATGGCATTCCAAATAAAAGAAACAGCAAAAGCAAAGAAATGGAAGAATGAGTTTGTACACGTTAGGAAATGGCTAGTATTTCTAGCACAATGAAGGCAGGTAAGTCACAGAGGAGGACAGCTGCAGATGGCATTAGAAAGAGTGTTGGGGCCATTTTGCAAAGATTGTTGAATGCCAGGCTGTGCACTTTGAAATTCAATCAATGGGTGCAAGGGAAACTGACTGAATGTTTTTAACGCAGTGGGACAACATAATGACAATGCTTGATAAATAAACCTATAATAGAAAGTTAAGAGATATAAATAGAGTGTAAGACTGGAAGCAGGGACACTGGTTGGGTGACCACGTCCTAAAGGGGAAGACAGGTAACTGACCAAACCATAAGGGAAGAGAACCAGAAAGGAAGAGATTAACTCGCTTGTTCCTCACGCAAATAATGTTCACTACGGCTTCCCTCCTCTCCAAGTCTCACTTTCACCCACTTTCCCATCACTTCTTGCATCTGAAGAAGAGATGATCAAATCTGATCAAAAGTTAAAGACAGAAGTCTCAACGTGCTTCCTCTTATCACATGTACTGATGTAATAACGGCTACCACGCCTCATGTCCTGTACCTGCCAAGTGCTATTATAAGGGTTTTATTTGTAGGATCTGATTTAATCCTCATGATGATTCTGTGACTTAAGCATTATTATTATTATTCCTATTTTGCAGATAAGAAAACTGATGCACAGGAGATTAAGTCACTGGCCAAGATCACGCATTGAGTAAGAGGGAGAGCTGAATTCCACTCTGAATCCAGAACCTGTCCTCTTAATGGACCCCTTCCCACCTCCTGACATAAAGAGGTCAGTCAGTCTGGACAGCTCACTGGTGAGGGACATACATGATATTGTTGAGAGAGATACACAATATGGTATTCCACATCTTCGAGCAGGAAAAAAAGCTATTTTAAGACCAAATATTACTTTTTTAAAAGATTTTATTTGTTTATTGGACAGACAGAGATCACAAGGAGGCAGAGAGGCAGGCAGAGAGAGAGGAAGGGAGGCAGGCTCCCCACTGAGCAGAGAGCCCGATGCGGGGCTCGATCCCCAGATCCTGGGATCATGACCCGAGCTGAAGACAGGAGCTTTAACCCACTGAGCCATCCAGGCGTCCCAAGACCAAATATTACTTTTAAGAGCATAATCAATCACTCTAATTTCTTTTTAAGGAATTATTTCTAGTAAATCCGTCAAAAAGTGGTTTGTGTTCTGCCCCAGAATTAGTTTAATTCTATCAAGAAAGCTACAAGGAATAAAGATGGGAGATGCTATTGAAGTTTGTTGTCATTTTTCATTTGGGGGAGAGACCTGTCCTGGTCCTCTGAAGGAGACCTCTCTCTCCCACCGACCCCTGGGCAAGAACTCAGATTTTCACACACCAAAATCTCTCCAATGCCAAGAGCAGACTTTTCCTCCAAATCCTAGCTCTTCCCAGCACCCGTCCTTCTCCATGTTCTTAAGGCTGTCAGATGTCCTCCAGGATTCCAATAGCTTTCATGCTGTTTACAAGGACTGCCCCTCATCTTAAAACGTATAGTATTGGCACATCACAGTGGACCTAATAAACAAGAACAGGCTGAGAGGAATCGATGAAAAATGAACTCGGTTATTTTCCCCCAGATGGTTCTACAAAAGCCTCCACACCACTTGTGTCTTTCTGTGCATTGCGTGTGTGTGTGTGTGTGTGTGTGTGTGTGTGTGTGTGTTTGGATACACAAATCCCAGGAGTCTCAGGACATTCATTTTGTGTGTCTCGAAAGCTATCATACCATTATGAAGAGGGAGGTATGGGGAGTTGGGGGTGGAGAGTGCTTTTTGCCAAAGCTAAAAGATTCTTAAAGGGCCATATATAAACCTTATCCTAGTATACTGCTATAATGTTTATAATTATAAACATAATTTCCTATCTTTCTTGCCTTTCAGAACCTGAGTTAAACTCAACTCATTGAGTTTAATTACATTTCATCTTCATTTTCCCCGAACAGACTATAAGTTTCCTTTATTCATTCAAGAGATATTTACTGATTCCTCTATTATCTGCCAGCCTGTGTAGGACCCTAGAAGTCTAGAGATGAGCAAAACGAGTGCACAGTGCACATTCTGCCCTTCATGGAGCCTAGAGTCTAGTGGGGAGGGCCAACCATAATGAAGGGAAATATACAAGTTGTTACATAATTCGTCCCCCACATGTTCTACTCTAGTGGTCTTCTGTTGCCTTTGCATCTCCGGTGCCCGTTCCCTCTTTGCTAAAGCAGCACCTGCTCTTCTGCTCACGCCCTCCTAGGGGATGTGGTGTGGTAGGTTGCCCTCACCCTGGCAGGCTCTCGGACCACACACATTGTCTGAGCATGGCTGTCAGCCCCTGTGGCGTGTCTCAAAATGAGCAGGTGGTCGATGTCTACCCAGTGACAAGACTATTGTGGGAGCCCGTGGAGCAGAGACACTCCGCCGAAGCTGTCCCTGAAACCTAGGCCGGGTGGAGACTGAGGAATAGTCAGAGGAGAACAGCCTGGCCACGGGGCCCAGATCAAGTCTCCACGACACCTGACCCCAGCTGTGACTGTCATGTTCCCCCCAACTGCTCCGCTGGTTACAACAGAATTACTGTGAACATGAATCAATGAGTCCTCTTTTTTTCTTTCTTTTTGCTTAAGTCAATCTGACTGGGTTTCTTTCACTTTCAGTAAAAAAACACCCTGATGAGGGGCACCTGGGTGGCTTGGTCGGTTAAGCGTCTGCATTCAGCTCAGGTCATGATCTCAGGGTCCTGGGATCAAACCCTGCTTCAGGCTCCTCGCTCGGCAGGCAGTCAGCTTCTCTCTCTGCCCCTCTCCACACTCGTGCGTGCTCTCCCTCTCTTTCTCTCTCTTGAATAAATAAATATTCTTAAAAAGTCCTCATGAAACAGAGCCGCAAGTAGAAAGTGCAGGATAACATGAGAACAAATAACACAAGACTGGGCCTCGTCCACTATTGTGAGAATGGCTGAAGTGTGAGTGACAGCGAGCCAGCAGAGGGGACAGACTTGACATTGGGGACCACCTTGGCTAATTCATGATTCTCTCCCCAGTGCCTTCCACAGAGCATGTATTTAACACCCATCTGTGGAACAAACAGAAGACAAAAGTATGAAACACCAGTGAGTCTCTCACCCCCATTTCGACAGCTTCTGTCAGCCACCGCAACTCTGCATCACAAGCCACGGACGGCCGATTCTCAAGGTTTTGTGGGTCAGGGCTCTGCGAGGTGACTCTGCTGACCGCTGACCTCAGCTGAGCTCGCTCACATGTGTGTAGTCAGCAGAACGGAACTGGAATCGATGACAGGCCGGATTCTGTCCCAACGTCCCTCACCCCTCACCTGGACCAGCAGGCCAGCCCAGGGGCGTCACTGTCACGGCGACGGCGGAGATGCAAGAGGGCCAGGCAAATCACAGAAGCATTTCTTAGGACTTCGGTCATACCATGCCCCTAATATTGCGTTCACCAAAGCAGATGGCACAGACGGACCCAAGGTCCAGGGACAGACAAATGTATCCGGCCCCTACAGAGAGAAGGACGGCAAAGCTGCTGCAGAATCCAGGAGCGCAGGGTCAAAGGAAGCCTTGGAGCCATTCGTGCAATCGACCGGGATGCTTTCACCATCTTAGTTCTCTCCAACCGACTTCAAGCTCAGAGAAATGAGACATCTGGTCCAAATATTAAAAACGTAGAGTTTACTGTCAAGAAAACAGGTGCTTCATAAAAACAATCAGAGAAGCTCATGGGTGAGAAATGGCTCAACGGGAGTCTTCCCGTAAGAAACACTAGATGTGAGACCAAGTAGGCAGCAGCGTCCACCCAGTTTTCTGCAGTATCTTTAGCAGCATCATCTTCTAGTAGTTCATGCAACTTCAGAGCAAATCGCATGCCTGAAATCCAGCCACGGAAAACACAGCGTTTGTATCATTCTGTCAGGGCAACGCGGCCACACGGTCGGATTCATCCGGATTTGAGCAGAGGACAGCCCATTCAAAGGAGTAAAGGAAGACGGATCAATGAGGAGACTGTGAACAAAACCGTGGGCGGAGTTTTCAGAAACAACCAAGCTAGGGACGCCCCCACATGCTGGCTCAGAAGGTGGGGCTGGGCCACCTGACAAAGCGCATAAAGGGACCTGTTAGCAGAAGCCACCAAAAGCTTGACTTGTTTTTATTTTTGTTTTTTAAAGATTATTACTACTTTAAAGATTTTTTTTAAAGATTTACTTACTATTTTGTTTTTTAAAGATTTACTTATAAAGATTTAAAGATTTTGTTTTTTAAAGATTTATTAGGTAGAGAAAGAGCATGACAGAGAGAGAGAGAGAGAGAGAGCACATGAGTTGGGGGGAGGGACAGAAGGAGAGGGAGAAGCTGATTCCCCACTAAGGAGGAAGCCCGAAGCCGGTCTCGATTCCCAGACCCTGAGATCACAACGTGAGCCAAAGGCCGATGCTTAACCCACTTAGCCACCCAGGTGCTCCCAAAATCTTTACCTGGGGGAGGGGGCACCCAATGTGAGCTGTGGATGGACAGAGGAGAGAGGAAACAAAGAAAATACACTACCCCAGTTTTTTTTCTTTTTTACCCTCCAGTTTGCCCCAAGCACATCTCTCAACTCTTACCCACCCAGAACCAAGAGGTGGAAGGGAGTCCAGGTGGTATATTCTGTGGTCATTATCCTGGGGCCCAGGGCCAAAAGAGAAGGATGGAAGATTAAGCTGGGGTGTCAGCAAATATCCAGGCCACATACAGAGTTTCAATACAAGCACTGTTCTTTGATTTATCTGTACATTATCATCTGAAATGGTCGATAGCATTAGTTACCAAGCACCCCTGGCTCTCTGACTCTTAGGTGCATGATATGATTGCCCTGCTCTGTCTCCTGGTATGAGTGGGCCCAGGGGATTCTTTCTGGCCAATGACCAGGGATGGAAGTAATGTGAGGCCCTTTGGGACCAATCACTTATTTACTAGGTTGCGACTCTTCAAGACTCCTTTTCCTCTGCCGAAGTGATCAACAGCATTCCAGATAATGGCTACTCCACCAGAAGGGGGCCCCAAGTAAGACGGTAAGTAGATTTCCCTCCTCCCCCCACCCCAGCCACATATCAGTGGATATGTAGAATAACTAATAAACCAGTATCATTCAAGCCACTGAGACTTTTAGGCTATTTTGTTACTATGGCATACCAAGCCTCTACTGATTTATATACCCCCATCTGGATCTATACAGGCCTACTATGGGGGCAGGGAAAGCATCCTGGGAAATTTACATTTGATAATTTTCCAGATGGTAGTTAATGAGAACCCACCATAGGCAAAGCACTGTGCTTTGGGGTACAAAGATAAAATGAGTTAACTCCCATCTTCCAGGTGTGTTCTGCTTGCCAAATTAATTTCTCAAAGCAGGAATGTACTAGGTATTTACTATGTATATGGTGGCAAGACTCTAGGGTGGCTGCCACAACCCAGACCTTCTGATGTTTACACTGTTGTGTGAGTCTGTCCTGGAGCGCAGGCAAGATCTGTGAATTGCTATTAACCAAGAGAATATGACAGAAGTGACAGAATGACATGGCGACGTGGATTCAATGACCTTATGGAAGACTACAATGCCCGTTTGGGAAGAGACCACCTCTCTTGCTGACGTTAATGAAGCATGCAGTTGTTTCTGGGGGTGGCCATGTGTCAAGGCACTAAGGCTGGCCTCCAGTCAGTAACTAGCTATGAGCTGAGGTTAGTGTCCAGCCCACAGCCAGCAAGAAACTGAACTCTGCCAATGATGATGTATCCTTCCCCAGTCAAACCTTCAGATGAAACCCAGCCCCACCTGACACGCTGATGGCAGCCTTGCAGAGGAGCTTGCTAAATTGCACCTACAGAAACTGCAAGATGACAGTTGTGAGTTTTAAGCTGCAAAGTTTGTGGTAACTTGTTACCAGTAGTACACAGCTAACAGACTCCGCAGGGACCGTGTAGGTGCTCTAACAGACTCCACAGGGACCGTGTAGGTGCTCTATAAGCATCATTCTGTTAACCCTCACAAGCAGGCTGTGAAGTGGGTGCTATTATTATTACATTTGTTGTATAGATAAGGAAGGGACAAGAGGCCTGGAGAATTTACTCTATGATCCCAAGGTCAGTGAGGGAAAGTCAGGAGTCAAACAGGCTGATTCCAGAGTCTACACTCTCTTCCTCTGTTCTGTGAAAGTATGGGCAAGTATGCCCATTCTGCTCTTTTGATCTTGCCACTGTCGTGCTCAAAATCTGCCAGCTGAGAGCAATGGCTTCCACCACCCATGAGATGTCAGAGACTTACAAAATGTAATAGCTCATAATTTCATAGCACTAACTATATGTCAAGCATCTCATGTGCCAAATTTCATTTAATCCTCCCAAAGGCCTGGTGATGGTACCAATTTTTTTCCCCATTTGACAGATAAGGACATAGAGGTACAGAGGACTTAAGTAATGTACTCAACATCACCCAGGTAATAAACAGAGGAGTCAGAAATCAAACCCAGGCAATCTGGCTCCTAAGATCATCTTCTCAACCACTATATAATCTACCACCTCTAAATTGTAGTTAGAATCCCAGAGTTAGGAAATGATGTTGTTCAAAATGAATCAGATGGGATCCACCCCTACAAAAAGTTGTCCTCACTCCCTTGCCTTCCGATATACTCCTTCAAATGGAAGAGGAAGGTATAGAATTACATCAGATCATGCAAAACCATAGGGAAGAGATGTGTATATGAATATCATCCATCAAGGATGTCAAGACAAAAGAAGTTTATGAACCACTGACCCAGAAATCCCATATCTCTTAGCCTTGCATTCAAGTCACTCTGTGGCTCAGTCCTGGTCAGTCATTCCCACTTAATTCTTATAATTCCTTTTTCATAGAATCCACACTCCAGCTAAGCCACACTTCTTACACACACCACACAAAACAACTGCTCACACTGGGTTCCTCCACCCTCCCCACCTCACCACACATCCACTTCCCATCATTCAAGGGCCATTTGCAATTCCACATCATCTCAGTTTTAATTTCCTTGCCTCGAAACCCTTGCCATCTACATTCAAGTTGGAGGCAAACCCTTTCCTCTCTAAATTCCCATGCCACCTCATTTGTATTTTCTTAATATGCTTAATGTCACCTGACTTGTGACATAGTTATCTATACACAGCCATGACGACAATTACAACAACTAATTTTTTCTGTGTGAGTGCTCTGTAACACGTGTAGCACTAAGTGCGTCCACACAACTTTTTACTTAAAGACATGCCTCCAATGGGTAATGTGATTATCCCCCAATTGCCAAGGAACCCCCATGCTCAAACATAAAAGGGATGAGAGAAAGTTCTCCCTGAAGTTTACCATTCAACAGAATTCTAGAAGTTTCAGCCCTGATAGCATTATCACTCCATCCTCTGCACAACAAAGGCACAGAACAAGGCCCTTCTATTTACTGCCTGAGCCAACCCTTCCTCCTAAAGGAAAGGGGAGCCAGTTAGGATGCTGTGGGAGTTGGGCTGACCCTCTTTTTTTTCCTATCACTATGAGTTCAAGCATGGATTCCAGTCAAGAGTGAATGTGTGTCCCTATTTTTCAATCTGACAGTACTATTTGTGAGAACTGAACCTCAATGTCTTTGGGGAACATTATGCTCTTCCATCCTGAACTAGGGGGCATCTACGCTTTTTGGATACAAAACTATTATATATTAAGTATACAGTAATAATTATAGTGACCATATTTAGAGCTGAACACATTATTTGTGTACCTTTTAACCCCTTAAAAAAAAAAAGTCACCCAACTAGTGAATAGAGATAGGAGATCTGGAGTTGGAACTTGAACCCAGGACAACCACTTAGAAACAAAAGTAACCTTTATTGAGCATGTATTATGTCTCACCACCAGGATAAAGACTAATATCCTTCCTTGCAAAATTCATTTGATTCTTCCTAGGAGCTAGATACTCATTATCCTCGCTTGACAGGAAGAAAGTACAAATCAAAGAAGTTAAAGATTTTGTCCAAGGTCAGATCAAGATGGGGTGGGAGAGGTGTTTGAACCTAGCATTATCTGACACTAACTCCTGTGTTCTTAACCACGGTACTGAGGACAGTGGGCTGCGTACGGGTGAACAGCTGCCTCACCGCACTTGATGGCTCAAGCTCAGTAAACTATTTGTGGAAAAAAGAAACAAAAAGGGTCCCACCTCCCTTTTAAAACAATTAAATAATCTTTTAAAAAAATTTTAAATTCCAGTACAGTTAGCATACATTGTTATGTTAGTTTTAGGTGTCCAATATAACGATTCAACAATTCTATACATTACTCATTGTTCATCATGATGAACAAAAAAAATTTTTTTTAGATTTTATTTATTTATTTGACAAACAGAGATCAAAAGTAGGCAGAGAGGCAGGTGGGGGGGCGGTGTGCAGGCTCCCCACTGAGCAGAGAGCCTGATGTGGGGCTCAATCCCAGGACCCTGAGATCATCACCCGAGCCGAAGGCAGAGGCTTTAACCCACTGAGCCACCCAGGTGCCCCCAAATTTTTTTAATCAAATAGTAAAATGACATAAATACACAATAGAAAGTGATAGTATTAACCGCACTATTCCATGCTTAAAATACTACATTTTATAAAAGCAATTCCTTACCTCCTAGAAAGACATACTACAATATGTATAAACAAAAGGGAATTTGTTTCCAAAGATTATGGGGGAGGGGGACTGAGTGGGAACATGGATGGAAATGAAGGAATATTGCTGAAGTCAAGCTCTGGCTACCTTGGGATTTGTTCTTTCTGAGTGTGTTTTATACTTTTCCATACTACACGATTCTCTTGAAATAAAGAAACCTGTAGAAAAAGAAGGTAAATTCTCCTCCTAGGTCCCCAGATAGGATCCCTAACTCTCTTTCCCAAAACAACCACTGTTGTTTCCAGGCTATTCATCCAGAAATTTCCATTTGTATACCAATGAAGATATCCACGGGACAAATAGAAACAACTAACCCTTAGTTCATGCCTTGGCTTTTCTCACTGATGATGTATCCTAGGTGCCTCCTCAGGCCACCCAGGGGCAGCAAGCTCCCACCGTCCCCATTTCTTGTATCACATTTCTTCTTCACTTCCTTCATAGCAAACATCTATATTCTTGGATGCAAAGATTTACTTGGATTTTTTTTTTAATTGGGGTAAAATTCACGGGACATAAAATTAGCCATTTTACAATGAGGCACTTAGTTCATTCCCACATCTACGCAAACAGCACCTACGCAAACAGTCCAGTTGCAAAACTTTTCATCACCCCAAAAGGAGACCGGGTACCCGTTAAGCGGTTGCTCCCCTTTCTCCCCTCACCCCCTGCCAGTCCCCGGCTACCCGCGATCTCGGGGGATTGACCTAATCTGGATATAGATGGGGTCAGACGATATGAGGCCTTTTGCGTCTGGCCTCTCTCACTCAGCACTGCATTCTCACGGTTGCCCCGCGAGGTAGCACCAGATTCCGTCCTGGGGACAGACCCCATGTCAGGCAGGCCTTCCCCGCCCATGGACCACTGCGCTGCTCGCACCCCGTGGCTGCTATGAGTATCGCTGCTGTGAACGTTCCTATATTCAGATAAATACCCGGTTTCCGCTATTTGGGGCATAGACCGAGGAGTGGAATTATTTGGCTTGTCCGTTTTCATAGCCAACTTGTCTCTCCTGTGGTTCCTCTACCAGACCGAAAGCCCCACGAGCTCGGCTCCCGCCGGCTTCGCTCACCCCTCCGTGCTCTGCCGGTGCCCCGCGCTCATCCTAGGCGGCACGTGAGTATTCGCTCCAACAACGAATGAGTCAGCCGAGCCAGCAAACCAGAGCACGGCACATCAATCCACCTTCCTCACTCCAAAGCCGCCTGGCGAATTCCCCTGCATGGACTCGCCATCATCCCTTCAAGCGGGGACTTGATCAAACATCTCCTCGGCCCCAAATCCTCCAACGAGGCCCGTCTTACTGGGAGTAGGAGCCAGGGTCCTGACAAGGGCCTGCGCGGTGTCCCGCGGTCGCCCCCCTCCCAACCCCCGCGTCGCTGCACCCGCATCTCCCGCCCTTGCCCTGCTTCCTCCACTCTGGCCACACTGGTCTCCTTCCTGCCCTTGGATCCTGCCCCCGGCGCCCCCACCTCAGGGCCCTCCCTCCGGCTGGGGCGCTCGTCCACCAAATGGTCACGTGATTCGCTCTGTGGCCGCCTTCCCGTCTTGCTCAAGCTTGATCTTCCCAGCCAGTCCTGCCTTTAACGATCGCACTCATCACACTGTCCTGATGGACACACACGCGGGCGGGCGCTCCGTGAGCACAGCCTGCCCCCCTTCCCCGCCTCCTGGCTGCCACATCAAAGAGACCCAGAAAAACCCTGCACCTGTGCCATCTCCGCATCAGCCCCCTGAAAAGGAAGCCTCCTGAGGGCACACAGCTCTGTCCACGCCATCATTCCGTCCTGCACATAGTGAGTCCTAAGTGCACATGTGTTACACAAAGAAACAAGGAACTAACTACCTTCTGAAAGGACCCCCAGTCCTAACCCCACTTCATCATGGGGGCTTCTTCTCATCTGCACTAGCTGGGCATCAAACTTCCCGACAATTTGCTTTCCGAATTCTAGACCAGCCGATATCACCTGGCAGAAAGCCGCCTGCAAAGATGAGCTTTGGTGGCTCTGGGATGCTGAGATGAACCCAGGACCACTGATGGCCCTCGGGCTTGTCTGCACCAGTCCCTGCCCCCTAAACCACCATCGGTGGGAGCGATTTCCAAAACGCTCCTCCTGACAAGAACAGAGAACTCCATTGTTTATAATTCTTTGCTCATAGCCTGCTCTCATCATTGGTCCCTGTGTGTTTGTGTTTAGTTTGAATATAATAAACACCTGTGAACACCTATCCCAATTGGGAGGAAAAAAAGAAAGAAAGAAAAGAAAAGAGGAGAAAACTGCTCCTCCCGGACAGTTCCAGCCGGTCACTCTCAGACCTACAAGAACGCCGGGGGCAATCATGGCTGGGGTATCCTGCACGCACACAAATGTGTGCACGCACGCACACAGACCTACAAGAA
>NW_019154090.1:6160175-6413929 GCF_002288905.1 Enhydra lutris kenyoni | reverse complement strand
ACACACACACGCACATCCCATGCATGGAGACCGCAGTATCATAAAATGCATGGATAATGCCTTTCCCCAGTGACCTGAGCTCTCAGACAACTTACGTTAAACATTAACCACATAGCTTTTTGTTAAGTGTCCTCTGGGCCCTGGAGTCAGAAGTGCGTGGTTCAAGTCCAAGCTGGGTGGCCACGAATATATGGTTCACCTTGCTGAGTCTCCCTTTCCACATCCACAAAATGGAGACAAATGGGGTTAAAATGAGATCATTTATGTAAGACACACAGCCCTGAACCTGGCTCCCATCTGGGGCTCGTCCACTACACATGTATTTATCGAGCACCAAGCATGTACCAAGTGCTATGCTGTTCTGTCTGCTCAGTGTGGAGACACCTGTAGACCACCCCAACCCTCCTGGAGCTTCCCCTTACCAAGGAAGACAACCTTAATTCTACCAGTATTTGTGTGACCGTGAGATCAAAAACTCAAATAAACACTTGGAAGAAAAGCAATAGCGTTCTGGTGGACTGCACATTCTAAACTAGCTCAAGTGGTCAGAGAAGGCTTCCTGGAGGAGGGGCCCCCTGAGCTGGCAGCTACAGGAAAGGCTCTAGTTCACTGAGTAAAGAGGGACAGGAAAGCAGGGGGGAAGCATTCTTTGTGCAGGCAGCACCGTTCACCTGTCCTGCTTTGTCCAGAACATTCTTGGTTTTAGCACTAAAGGTCCTCCCAGCCTGGGAAACCCCTCAGTCCCAGAAAACTGGGACAGCTGGTCCCTCCAGGTCAGGGGACATGCAGATGTAAAGACCTGAGGCAAAAGGAAGCATGGCTCATCTTGGGAACTAAATGAGAGCCAGTGTGGCTAGAACACATGGATTTGTGAAGGTGAGACAGGAGAGTTCTCTTCAGAAGCTCTTGGGCCATATTAAGAAATGTGTTCTTGAGAGGGCTGGGTGGCTCAGTCCATTAAGTGTCTGCCTTTGATTCTGGTCATGATTCCAGGGTCCTGGAATCCAGTCCCACATCGGGCTCCTTGCTCAACAGGGAAGATGCTTCTCCCTCTGCCTGCTGCTCCCCCTGCTTGTGCTCTCTCTCTCTTTCTCTGACAAATAAATAAAATCTTTAGAGAGAGAGAGAGAGAGAGAAAGAAATAAAGAAAGAAAAAGAGAAAGGAAGGAAGGAAGGAAGGAAGGAAGGAAGGAAGGAAGGAAGGAAGGAAAAGAAAAAGAAATGCATTCTTGATCCAGTGAGCAATAGGGAACCTTGAACAGTTTGAAGCAGGCGGTCCATGTGAGCCAAGGTGGGATTCTGTAAAGTCTACCCCAGCTCCTGGGGGAAGAATGGACTGGAAGGTACCAGAAGCAAGGGAGCAAGTTAATCAACTCAATAAGTGCTAGCTCTTGTTAATACCATTAGTGTTATTTCGAAGTGGGGAGAACCACCCGTTCCAGACACAGCTTTCCAGTCTGGGTTTCGGGTTTTGGGAGACCGCTGGGCCCATCTGTGGAGTTCCCACGGCAGCCCCAAAAGCCGGCTCTGTGCCTCTGTCACATGAACTTCCAGAGAACAAAGAGCAAAGACTGAATTATGCTTTGACTTCGGTCAGCAGTCCGAGTTCCCCGTAGCGAAGGACTGAATTCAGTCAAAAATTTAATTTTTTAAATAAATAGAACAGAAAGGTCAAAATACTGCTAGCAGAAATGGGGATCTGAAATCGGAAATTGCTCAGAAATGTCTTTTCCTTCCTCTCTGTTCTATTAATGACTTTTCCAAACTCTCTCCCAAAAGAATTTCTCTTAGATATGCTAATGTCTCTCCATTTCTCTAAAACATCAGGTCAAATAGTGCTATTGAAAAGGTCCTGTTGGAAGATACACTTGGAAATCACCTGTAATTAGCAGCTTTATTTAAAGTGAAGTGAAAATGAACCATCCCTATGGGTTCAAGTAGGAAAAAAACAATAAGGTTTGTTACTAGATTCTGATCTACTCTCTCCCCTGCCTGGACTATCTCTGCTCCTGCCTCTCCCAGCACAGGTCCTACTCCTGGCTGGCTGAACGCTTACCTTAGAAGCCAGAGGAAACACCACCTCCTCCAGGAAGCTATCCCCAACTCCCCAGGCCAGATTAGAGGCCCTTCCTATACCACCCAGATGTCCATATTCCCCCTTATGTATTCAGCTTTATTTTTGCTAGCTTAACACCCCTCTTTCCCCATCAGACTATAGGCTGCTGGAGTCAGTGACTGTACATTTGCATCAACCGTAATCCTAGAGGATCCAACAAGCCCGCCATGTAAGGACACCCGGAGAGTGCGCACTGCATGTTGAATGACTTTGTTGGTACTTAGTGCACAAGGTACGGTATTCTCTGACACACTCTGTGAACACCAAATTCCATCTGATCCCCTCAACAACTCTATAAAGTGCATGTAAAGTTCACAGACTGAGAAACTGATAGGAGTTCAATAAATTTATCGAAGTCACGTTGCTAATAAATGCCTCGACTGCGATTCAAATCAAGCGTGTGACTCCAAATCCTGTGTTCTCGACCATCTCACCAGGGACTCACAACACAAGGACAGGAGGATATAAACGCACCACACATCCTGGCTTTAAGGAAAACTTCTTTTGCCTGTTTTTAACCCCATTGAACACTTTCAGCCTCGGGGGCTTTCCTTCTGCGGCAAGGCAGGATTTTGTTCTGAAAGGGAAGCCAGATACCAAATCACCACGGTGTTTTCTTAACCCGGAACTCCACCTGCCACCCGCCCCCCCAAGAAAAGGCGATTTGTAGTTACTGAGGTGAGACCCGGGTTAGTGGGTAATCAGAGCCCTCCTTGATCAGCTATGCAGAGCGCTGATGGGGGATGGGAAGACCCTGGGTCTGGGCCAAGTGTGGCAGGTGGAGCACCTGGGTGGCACTCGTCCTCAGGCTTGGCAGGGACAGAGGCAGCTCCAGCTCTGGGAGCCATAGCCTCCTCCTGTGTGCGCCCCAGGCACCTGGTCACGAGCTAAGGGCTCCAGCTAGTTCTCACAGAGAGGTGAGGCCTTTCCTGTGGACCCTAAAGGGGGCGGCTGGTGCCAGCAGAGAGAAAGTGAAAGAAAGCACGGGAAAGCACTATGCCTCCTGCAAGGATCGAGCCACCACCAGGAAATGCTGAAGAGGCTGGCGTGCAGGAGTGGGGGGCAGTGGCCAGCCAGCCATCCCACAAAGGGTTTACATGGTGCCCTTAGTGCTTGATGCTGGGACCATAATAGGCATGGGTCCACCCAACCTTAGTCCCATAGGATGCTGCAAAGGTGCAGTGGGGCCTGTGGTTTAAATGTTTAGGAGACACACAGGGCACCTGGTGGCTCAGTCGGTTAAGCATCATTAGCCTTTGGCTCAAGTCATGATCTTGTGGTCCTGGGACCCAGCCCCGTGTGTCCACCTCCCCGCTCGGTGGGGAGCCTGCCTCTCCCCCTCCCTCTGCCCCTCCCCTGCTCATGCTCTCTCCTGCACTCTCTCGCTTAAATAAAATCTTTAAAAAAATAAAATGAGGGGCGCCTGGGTGGCTCAGTGGGTTAAGCCTCTGCCTTCGGCTCAGGTCATGATCTCAGGGTCCTGGGATCGAGTCCCGCATCGGGCTCTCTGCTCAGCGGGGAGCCTGCCTCCTCCTGTCTCTCTCTGCCTGCCTTTCTGCCTACTTGTGATCTGTCAAATAAATTAAATAAATAAATAAATAAATAAAAAGAAAAAATAAATGTTTAAGAGATGTAAAATTATATCCAACTAACAGTGTGTTTATTCCAGGTCATTTCATACGTGAGCAAATGTTGTCCGTCTGCAGGATCAGGGAGGAATGTATTGTGTCCCTAATTTATGGGCTACAGAATGCTAAGACGTTCCTGGTCCAGAAATCTCCTAAGGGCTGCCTCACAGACATGTTCAATCTGTCCACAGGAGTCTTGAAAATTTTTTAATCCAATGCCGATATTTATAAATCAAGAGGTTTCATCAAAAAATAAATCCAAATACCTATATAAATATAAATAAATAAATCCAGATGTCTAATTTTTTTAAATCAGAGGATCTGACAAGAGAAACTCCACATTCCTACAAGACAGCCGCCCCCTGAGATAGCAGGATGGCTGAGTCTGCCCGTCCTCAGCAGCACTAACACTCCCCTTCACTAACCAAGGTCAAAGGTCCATTTCCATTGGTCACTGTGCTTGTTCTGTGGTCTTCATCACAGTGAGATTTTTCTCTGTAGCTACGCTTCTAGCAGAGGGCAGAAAATGAAAGAGGTGAAGCGAGTCCGATTTTTCTCATGCCCAGCCTTTTCCTTCCATGTTCCTGTTGGCTGCCTGGTCCCAAGACCCCACATTGGCCTTGGTCTGCTCTGCTGGGAGGAGTACCCCAGGGGGCACACATTGCTCACTGCTATGCCATCAAGACCATGTCATGTGACTCCCGACATTTTAACCTATCCGCACTGAGACCGGTCAAGGGGTCCCCACCCACATGCCATCAGTTACAGGCTGAATGAGGTCCCTCTCCGAAAATTCATATCCCCAGTGCTCCTGTGTTTGGACAAATCACCTTTAAAGTAGTCACTACAATCCAGAAAGACCGGTGTCCTTCTAAGAACAGGAGGAAGGGCAGGGAGGCACATGCCCAGAGAAAAGGAAGGCTGCCCTGTGCCAGATAAGGAGAGAGGCCTCAGGAAGAAACAAGCTGAAATCCCCCACATCGCAGACATCCAGCCTCCAGGCTGCGAAAATACATGAGTCTATTGCTTAAGCCACCAGCTGGGTGGAACTTGGCGTGGCAACCGCAGCCAGCTAGCCAGCAGCCCTCCTGAGGAGCATACCATGTCATGGGGAAGTCCATCAGACGACCTCGGCCTCCTTGGGGGCCTGCCCCTGTTCACACCCCCTAGGATGTGACCCTGGCAGCCCCTCTCGCTCCCTGAAGTCACACTGTTTGGGGTGCTCCGCTAGGGCTGTGCCCCGGAGCCCCCAGACTTAGGCTCCAGGGAGTCAGACTCATTGCAAACCATTTGGAGGATGCACCAAGGCAGTGCTGGGAAAAACAGCTCCCAAAAGTGAAATCTCTGAAGAGCGAGCTCCTTCTCCTGACTGACCTGCAGCCCAGTGTTTCACAAAGATCTTTCAGTCAATGCCCAGGGCTGTCTCTCCCCAGGCGGGTCTTGTGTCCCCTCCCACCCTCGCTCCTGTGCTTGCCTGCTCTGTTCCACGGACCCCAAGGGGCTGGTTTGGTACTTACACACAAGCAGGGGCCAGTCAGCAGACGAGAGCATGCCCATCCTTTTCACTGTTTTTGTGAACATGCTTTTGCTGTTGTGATCCCGTGCCCAACACGGATTTCTGGTATCTAATGCAACTTCATAAATGTATGTTGAATTAATGAATGCTGCTCATTCAATAAAAATCATTGATGCAGAAGGGAAAAAAAAGCTACTTGTCCAATAGTAGAGTGGCAGTTAGGAGTAGCTGGGTCCCAGGCCCTGTAACTTAGTAGCTGGGTAAATCTGGACGAGTCACTGACGCTCTGTGAGCCTCAGTCTCCTCGTCTGAGAAATGGGCATAATAACAGTGGCCACTCCACAGGGACGATGATGATTAAAGACAGTATGCCCAAGTGCCCGGCACAGGTCTGATTTACAGCAAGCGCCCACATGGTGTTTATGACCTAATCGTTACTTTCTTCCCCAGGGGCCAAGTTTGAGATATTCTTTCCCTCTTCCTCCCTTCCCTCTGTGCCTGATCCTGGGCTCGGCCCAAAAGGTGGACACTGGATATGTGGGTGCACAGTCTGCATTCACTAAATGTGTATTCGGTTATCAAATAAATAATTGAGGGAGTAAAAACATCAGTTTCACTACTAGTGTGTTGTATTGCTGATACGGAACTGACCTATGGAAAGCTTTAGATAGTCACTAAATAAATGGAGGAGAAAAGAGCAAAAAGGAAAGAGAGGAGAAGATGATGATGTTTCATTCCCAGAGTTTATTTCAGCCAATGAAATTGACATCTACTGTTTGTCCCCCTTTTTCCCTAGGGAGCCATCCCTACTCTGCTGTCAGCCCACAGAGCCTGGCAGGGCTGCCCCAGTTGGCATAATCCCATCCCACCAGCCATGATTCATGCAGGCTGTATTCCTGAGCTCAGCTAACCCAAATGAAGTGAATCCTAAAGCTGAAGGATATTCTTTAAAAGAAAAACTCTCTTTCTGTGCTGGAGATGAGCCACAGATGGCCTAGAGCTACAGGATGGAGTCTGAAGTTGGGGCCACCACAAGAGAAAGCCTTATAAGTTAAAACCAATAATATGCAACTGGAACCAAGAGATGAAGGAAGAATCCTACTGCTACTATTTTAAGAGCCTGGATGCAGCCATACCTGAGGCCATCACTCCATGAGCTTTTGAGTTTCGTGGGCCAGCTTTCTTTAATTAAACCAGTTTGATTTGGGTTTCTATCACCAGCAATTGAAATGATCTTGATAGAGTTGTCTTAAGTGACCTTTGGTTCAAGGCAGGACACAAAGCAAAATAAAAGCCAAAACGATGGATGTAAATCCTCAATTACACAAAACAGCAACGATTCTGAACACCTACTATGTGACAGCCTCCAGGCCAGGCCCTTCACACACTGCCATTAGCTCTTGAAATAGCTCTACAATACCCATATCATAAAATCTAGCTATCTGATAAACCCTCTGATCCTTCTTTTTTTAAGTAAGATAAATAAAACACCCAAATCCCCAATAACCCAACTCCTTCTCTTGGTCTTTTAAAATGAATCTTGTGTCTTGGTTACCGTTCTTTGTGTCAGGAGGAAGAAAAACACATACACAAGAGAACCTCCACATAAATCAATCTTTATTCCATTTCAAAGCCTGCAAGATTTTCCAGATATTCCAAAGGTCTCCTTCCCTGAGTGAAATATTACATTTATTTAATAAAGCAGGCAGAATTTACTATCTGGGCACGGGTAAGCACTTTTTACTTTTCACAAGATAGATGACAGCTGCTAGCAGGCTCTTTTCTCCCTCCTTTTTTTTTTCCTCTCCTCCTTGCTTTTGCTATGGCTGCACTGCTTTACCTATCACAACTGAATTACCAAACGGAGCCAAAGAAAGATTGTCCCAGTGGGGGTGCTGTATAGGTTGTAGGTTTTATTTTCCTTTAAAGATGACTTTGAAGAATTAGAAATAAATTTTAGCAAGTGTGGTTTTCAATGACTCTGACTTATCGCTTTGCAGGAGGCTTAACACCCCCCCCCCAACACACACACACACACACACATACACGCCACCACCACCACCACCACCCCTGTAAGCTGAATTTGCCAGGGATAGGAGGTGGGAAATGGGATGGGGACAGAGGGAGGGGACAGTGAATACCACAGCATTGCCAGCCTACATTTGCCAGAGAAAGACAAAGGCTAAGCCAGTAGATTTCTATCCCTTGGCTTAGAACTGGGAAAGAGTCAGCACTTTAAATAGAGTCTTGCCTGTGGAGGAGAGAAAGCAGCTGGGAAAGAGAGAAAAGTGGTTTGTTTTCATTTGCTGCCAGCAGGACAGAAGGTGAGGGTTTCTCTCTCGACATCTTCACCCATCAGTTGGGCAGCAAGCCAGTTTGTTCTTTGGCTGAAAAACTCCAATTAAAAATGCATGACTTTGGTCTTCTGGAGAGGAGGGGCCAAAGTCAACGCTGGGTTGTATAAACACTCGAGGCAGCAGAGGCGAACTGAGGAATCTCATTACCTTACTAACCGTGGTTTGGGAAAGAACAGCCACTAAGTCTGGCAGAGAAAGGGGCAGATCCAGAGTCGACTTCCACAGCCTTTACAACTCATATGATTTCATCTTGGGCCCCCAAGTGACAATTTCTGAAAAAGTCACTTCGGGTGCTTGATAAGCCATTTTCTGTCCCAAATAACTCTTCCAGGTACTTATTTGCGCGTGTGCACACACACACACACGTGCACACACATACACACATATACATAGCACCTTGCCCCTGGTCATGACTTAGACTATCTGGAAGCATTTGCCTCACCTCAAACCTATTCACACTTTTATCAACTCTGGGTAGCAACTGTATTGGTCTTTGCTCATCTCTGCATCCCCAGGACTCAGTGGCTTGGTGAATAACATTATATTTGTTGGATTAAAGCATAGATGAATAAAGAAGAGGCAAAACTCAATTTCCACTACTTTCCATCTTATGAATATCTGACATTCCTCAGAGGCAGTCGCATTGTCCTCCTCGTTAAGTCTCCCAGGAGATTCCTTCCACAAAAACGTCATGATCGTTGAAGACTTCCTGATGGCTTTATAAAAGGAAATGGATATTTGAAATGACTCCCCTCCATCCCTCTTCTGCACAGCCTTCTTAGGATGGCTGTCCCTCCCAGCAAACAACCACGCTGACCTCCATGTTCTTATCCTCAACAATTCCACTCTGCACCCAAACTTGCATTTCTATTTTCATCCAAACAAAGACACCTGAACCCAGAGGCAATTTGTGAACCATGGACTACACTGAGCCTAATCTCTCATGCCAGTGGCTTTTCAAAGTATTTCTTCCGCACATCTAGAGTTCTGACCCTTAGTGATGATCTCGTGAATGAAATGTTATCATCTGGTAACTTTAAAGTTTTAATGTTCAAATTCAACAGCCCCCAGAGTGTAAGATGCTTTTTATTACCTTTGTTGCCTTGGAGTCTCAGATCTGGTTAGCCCTGAAGACCGGCTTCATTACACCAGTTACCACTACCCTTGAATCCATCAGAATTCCCTTCTGATGATGTACCTTGGATGTAGCGAGTTTCCTAAAAGCCCTACTTATCTTTATCACTCATTTTCTTCATGAATCAATTCTTTTTCCTTATTAATATCTCCCAAGAATCCCCTCGTATTCTCTCACATTATCCCACCTTTTGAGGGAGGGCTGGATCGATTGCATGCTTTTATTCTATTCCCTGTAAATAGAATATGGCAAAAATGATGGGGTGTCCCTTCTGAGATCAGATTGCAAAACACATGACTCTCTCCTTCTGGACAGTCTTTCCACAACCACCTCAGATCATACGCTTTAATGAAGCTGCCACCTTGTCTACAAGGCCCACATAGCAAAGGAGGGAAGACAGCCTTCAGCCAACCACCACTAAAGAATGGAGGCTTCTGATCCAACAGCCCTCCAGAAAAGGAATCCTTCCAACAATCATGTGAGTGAGTTCAGACGTGGGTTCTTCCACAGAAAAGCCTTCAGATGTAACCCTGGGCTCTGGTGACACCTGCATGCAGCCCTCTGAGATACTCCAAGTCAGAGGCATCTGGGGAAGTCGTGCTCAGACTCCTGATCAGCAGAAACGGTCAGATAAAATATGTGTGTTGTTTTAAGCCAATATTGGTGATTCTGAACCACACATGCATGGATGTGGGGTCGCACCAAGTGACTCACTGGTAACTGCTCACCAGGCCAATACTACCTTCCTGAAATTCTAAGGACCCAAAACAACCAAGAGAAAATCATCTCTGGATTAGTGTTATGTGAATGCTTAATGCACATCCTTATTTTTCTGGATTTTATTTAAGCTGCTAGTCTTCTGTAGCTGTGGTTCTGCAGCCCTGAAAATGGCCACTGCTCCCCCAGCCCAGCTGACCCCCACAGGTGAACTCTCACCTCCAAGGGGCCCACCTGCCTGGATCCCTCCTCTGCTGCCCACAAATAAGTGGAGGTCCTTCATCCTCCAAGAGATCCACCGGACTAAGGTTTTGAGCAGCCACGTCTTATAGGAAAACCCCACTCCAGAAATTCATTTATCAGTCACTGTTGTGAACAGCTCCAAAGCAGCCACACAAACTCACCCTGAAATATTTCAGCTTCTCATCATACGAGAAGAGTTCTGCCTGAGCTCTCAAGAAACCAGCACTGTGGGTACAGAAATGTGGCATTCAGATCCCTCCTTCTGGGAAGGATTTGCTTCAGGGAAATGCACAGGAAGCAGACTTCCACTGTCCACCCCCTCAAGTCTGGCCTCGGCTGCAGAGAACAGCCTGGCTGAGGCCACACCTGTCCACGCATCCAAGCACAGCAGGGTGGGCATGTGGAGGGCCTGGCCCATCAGCCCTGTGTAGAACTTCAAGGAACTCTGTTTGTTCCAATGCTCCTTCCTGACTTACCCGAAGCTTGGAGGTCAGGCCTGCACCTCAGTTGGACTTCTCCTTCTGCTCCTTCTTCCTTCCTCCCTTCCTTTCCATATGCTGATCTCTCCTAAGGATTGTCTGGACCCATCTCCATCTCAGCCTCCACTTCCTGAGAACCCCGGCTGTGACATCACCATTAGAGACCCTCCCGAAACCTGACTCCTCAGGACACTGTGTCAACAAGCCCAGCAGAGCGTCTGCTTCCATGTGTGTTTCCATGTGTGTGGTTCTGTCCCTACTTTCCAGCTTGCCTTTGTCTTCTCCTCAAGCTGGCCAATTCCGCCAGAGCAGGGATGGTCTCCTTTCTTTCCTGGCACTCAAAGTGTGCTCTGCGGACCAGCGACGTCAGTGTCTGCTAGTGGATCTCACTCGTAGTTTGGAGTCTGGGCCTCTCCCCTAGACTGACAGGGTAGAAAGTGAACTGTGAAGAAGACCACATGGAGGGTGCTAAGCGCTGTTGTAGTCATCACAAGCTACCCACGGCTGCCAGCAGCTGCCCCAGCATACGGGGAAGCGTGAAGACCTAGTCCTGCTGTCTGAGTTTACTTTAGGTGTGGGATGAGAAAGATTGAGGAAAGGAAGAAAGCTTTTGGGTTCTCACCCTATTGGTTAGGAAGAAGGAATCTTCCATTTTGGAGAAAAGGCACAACACTCAAATGCTGAAAATGACAGAACCACCCAGCTGCAGGTGTCTTGGAGTAGTTTCTCACTCCACTGTGACCTTCCCACCCTCGCACCGAAAAGGGGGGCATTTCTACCGTCAGACAGGCCACTCCACATTCCTTGGTCTCCCCTCTCCAGACCGTTTATATGTCAAGGATGTAAATATGTGAATAAATGAAAGAAACCTGAGAAGATTCAAAGCTGGAGAGTTGGTCAAATGAGCCACTTGCATGAGATGTGACCATGTGGCCTTTGAGCCAAGTCACGGGAAGGATGATTTCAGCATTTTTCACTAAGACAGCATGGAAACAGAGATGTGCAGGGAGGCTTGGGTTAGCCTTCAAAGAGGGATTTTAATGAACTGACTGTACTTCATCATTTTGATAATCACAGAAATTAGAGAAGAAAATGAGAGGCTTGGCAGGTCACCCAGCCTATCACCAGCTTTACCAAGTGCATCTCTAGTGTCTATTTTGTAGACTTTATGGCACTGCTCGCTGAAACGTTTTGCCTGTCTAGAGTAAATTCAGGGTCAGTTCACACTTGCTCCTTTGCTTCTTTCTCCTACAAAGGTCATAGTCCAAATTCTGTTCTGCTCATTTGCAAACCATTTCTTGCAGGCAGAAAGAGTTATTGTGAAATAAAATGTCACATTTTTTAGTTTTATTTAAGTAGTGCTTCATTGGGATAGTCTAGGGCATGCAACAGCAACAAAATATGAATCCCAGATGAATAAACATCAGCTGTTTCTTTGTGGCTCACACTAAACGCCCAACCCAAGTCAGCAGGTGGACAGGTTTATCATGACTGAGGTCCTGGACTGATACAGGTCAACATGTTCTTCCACAGTCACCAGAAGGAAGAGATGGGAACAAAGCAAATTGCACATGGTCTTTGCAAATGACATCATGGAAGTGACACATCACTCTTCTCTCATCTTATTGGCATATCACTTAGCCATATGCTTATCATATGGCCTCCCCAGGTGCCTGGAAGTGAGAAGAACTGGAAATATTTTGTGGTCACCAAGAATGATTACCCCAAGGAAGAAATCTACTGCAATGCTAGATGGCCAACCACAATCTCAAAGGCAACCTGATGATTAGAACGGGACCCTGTGAACATGGACAAATTATTGTTCGCATACTGTCATCCATCAGTGGATATCTATTGATTCCCGACTATGTCAAGACTTGCATTGAGCCTGGGTGGCTCAGTGGGTTAAACCTCTGCCTTCAGCTCAGGCCATGATCTCAGAGTCCTGGGATCGAGCCCCGCATCATGCTCTCTGCTCAGCGGGGAGCCTGCTTCCGCCTCTCTCTCTGCCTGCCTCTCTGCCTGCTTGTGATCTATGTCTGTCAAATAGATAAATTTAAAAAAAAAAAAAGACTTGCATTGACAAAAGAAACAAAGTCACTTAATGATGATAGTTGCATTCCAAAGAGGGAGACAAGCAAAAGAAAAAAATAAATCTGAAAATAAATAAACCATAACAAAAGTGTTGTGAAGCATATATATAAGACAAGTTGTAGGTGTCCATATGTGTGCATGTGTGTGTGTGCATGTAATGGGCCAATGCATGACTGATGCCTAAGCAGGGTGAAAAAGGCATCCACGTAGACAGGTGACCTGCCTCGAGATGATGAAAGCCCAAGTAGATGAGAAAAGAATTCACACAAGGGAACCACCCCGATCCTAGGTGTGGATGTGGTGGGATGAGGAAGGCTTCCACATTGGTACATGGAGGGGAGACATGAGATGTCGGATCCTAAGTGAGGTAAGGATAGCATCCACACAGGGGAAGGAACAAAGGTAGAAACAAAGTGAAACAAAGGTAGATTGGTTCCACACTGTGAAATTTCAATTTCTAAATAAAAATGAAACCAGTGTTGTTGGACTAAAATTAGAGATTATCAGGATAAACTCAGCTTTGGCAGATAAACGAATGGATGGATGTTGGATAAACAGGCAGATCTGTGTTTGTATGTACGTTACATGTATATTCCCTAGCTTGTCCACGGAGAATGGGTAGGAGCAGCAGCACCAGCAGTGAGCACAGTTAGTTCCCAGATCTTGGCTTCTAAGTACCCATAGCCACTAAAAGGAACCAGAGCCTTGGAGGAAGGGCTATTTCCTGTGCAGGGCAGAAAAAGTACAAGAGTCTGAAACATCTTTTTATGCAAGAATGTGTTCAAAGAACTATAGAAACAGATTAAAAAAAAAAAATCTGAAACCAAACAAAAAGAGCTCCCTCTGACCAAATTGAGGACAATTTGAGCATTTAAGTAAATAAGGATGGCAATGGATTGTAACCCAATGAATTAAGTAGGAAACAAAGAGTCCATACAAGTGCAGATGAAAAGACAGTTCAGTGATAAATGGGATATTTATAAGGTCTCAAGATGCCACCATAATCCGACAATCAGAAGAACATTGTCAATAAAGAGACAAAGTTAAACTGTGTGCCGCCTGCTACAATGGAGGGCGGCGTCACTTCTGCAATAACCTTGGCAAAGATGTATGATCTGAGTCCAATCATGAGGAGGTACCTGAGAGACCCAAAATGAGGCACATGTGACAAAATATAGCATGGGACTGTCTGCCTCAAAATTGGGCAGGATGAATGGGTGCCTGGTGGCTCAGCTGGTTAAGTGTCCAACTCATGAGCTCAGCTCAGTTCTTGACCTCAGGGTCGTGAGTTCAAGACCCTCATAGTGTGTGGAAACTACTTTTTTTTTTTTTTTTTTAAGATTTTACTTATTTGAGAGAGAGAGAGCGTACGTGTAGGGTGGAGAGAAGCAGGCTCCCTGCTGAGTGGGGCTAAATCCCAGGACTCCGGAATCATGACCTGAACCAAAGACGGCCACGTAACTGACTGAGCCACTCAGGCATCCCATGGAGCCTACTTTAAAAAAAGAAGAAAAAGTGGGCAGGTCACAAGAATCAGCCATAGACTGTCTTGTCAGCCCTGGAGTAAGGGCATCTAAAGGGACATGGCGACAGAATACAACATAGGATTTCTACCTAGAAGCTTTTGCTGCAAAGGACATCATTGGGAAAGTGGGTGAAACTTGGGACAGAATCTGAGGATGGTAGTAATGCCTTGGTACTAATTTCCTGATTTTTTATGGTTACATAACAGTCATGTAAAAGAGTTTCCTTATTTGTAAGAAATACATACTAAAGTACTTAGAGGCAAGGGGACACATGCTCCAGCGGGCCAGGAAAAAAAGAATTCAGCGCTGTACATACAACTTTCATAAGATTTTACTGCTTCAACATAACAAAAAAAATTCAAAGTTTTATTAAAAAGAAAAGACATCAGTGATAGAATAAGAGAAAGTTACAGAGCTGAACGGGAAGAACCCTATTTTGTGTTTTAAAAGGAACACACACGTGTGCCGGGTCATCCTCCCTGGGTGGTGAGATGAGGTCTAGAACTTTTGTTGTTGTTTCTCTAAAACACCTGCGATTCATTGCCACGAGCAGGTGCTCCCTTTGTGACGAGCAGGTGCTATGGGGGCTGCTGGGCTGGGCTGTTCTCAGAGCTCATCTGGGTTCTCCATGCACCTGGATGAGCCAGCCACGGCCTCCCGGGGCACACAGCAGCACACTGGGACAGTAGTGTCAGAACCGACTCACCCACAGGAGACAGCGGGCCTCTGCAAGAGCAGAGGTTTGTCTGGTGCATGCCAGGTCTCTCCAGAATCCCCCCCAGAAGAAGCCCCTCAACACTGGAGCTCCCCATGGGTAGAACCCTGTCTACACCACCAGCACCAGTCCCTGGAAGCCCAGAGCGACAATCCTGGCTCTCAACAGAGCAGTTTAAGGTTTCTACATGGTCCACAGACATTTTCAGTACTGAGGAAGCCAGGACACTGGGTGCTTTCTCAGGGCTTCCCTCCACCCTGCTCCCTGGGGCTGAAGGTGGGGACTCCACGCTTCCTCTCTCCTCCTCCCGCTCACCCCAAGAGGCTCAGGGAACAAGACGTCTGGCTGGTCCCCCTCAACCCCACTGCAGAGCTGCAGCCCCATCCCTCACTCTGCCGCCACACAGCCCAACCCCATCAGCACCAAGAGGCTTCTGGCGACAGCACTGTTGCATGTTTGTACAATTTGGAGCAGAAATTTTTTCTGATTTGGAAGTAAAAAGATGGGTTAAAGCTGAGCTCTTGTTCCGGACAGAAGGATGGCAATATTTGAAAAGTCACTCCAGACCATCTTCAAATCTAGCTGATCACTGGAGAAGCTAAAAACCAGGACAGATCTGTGGGCTCCAGCCCCTGAGCCAGGGACCCCAGTAAGTCGGAGATGCCAGTGGCGTCAGCAGGGAGACCTAGAATGATCTTTCTGATCACTGCCCCCACACACGCAGCATCGTCTGCAACTTTTTAAGCAGACATGCCTTCATTTGGTCATTCAGAGAACATGAGGGAAAATTAAATGGTCATGAAAATGACTGGGAGTGGACTCCTTGGGTTGGGAATTCAAAAAGCAGCTTCACACTTCAAGACTCATCAGCCTGGTGTAAACTGAGTAACTGCACCCGAAAGACAATGAGCAATGATCTGTCAGGCGTCCCACATCACAGAGGCAAGAAAAAACTTCATGTAGCGTGGCACTTTATGGTTTGTAAAACCGCAGGATGGATTTTCATTCACCTCTTCAAAAGGGTAGTATAGGGGGCGCCTGGGTGGCTCAGTGGGTTGAGCCTCTGCCTTCGACTCAGGTCATGATCTCAGGGTCCTGGGATCGAGTCCCGCATCAGGCTCTCTGCTCGGCAGGGAGCCTGCTTCCTCCTCTCTCTCTCTCTCTCTCTGCCTACTTGTGATCTCTGTCAAATAAATAAAATTTTTTTTAAAAAGGGGGGGATAGTATAGAAACAACCAGAATCAGAATCCCCTATGGGGCTGGTCAAAAATGCAGATTTCCAGGGCTCCGTCCCTGGCTCACAGACTCAGAATTTTTAAGGACAGGGAAAGACATTATAGCATTTTCAACAAGCACCCCAGGAGGGTCTTACATTCAAAAACAACTGAAGAACATTCTAACCCTCTTACGTAGACAAGGCAGATCAGAGGGGTCACTTGCCCAAGGTCACTGAACCCCCCTTTCAAGAACCTGCAAAGCCACAGGGAAGAAGAATTCCTCGTAAGTGTGCTGGAGGCAGGTCCCAGAGCACTCTGCCATCTCCTCAGTGGCAGAAGAAACAGAGGACTAAACACTTACTGAGAGAGATAAGGAAGCAGATTCTGTCTGACCCAGCGGGAGCCAGATCCTTCTAGAAGTTATGTTCCCCTGGAATCACGAGGGAGAGCCTTTCAGTGGCCCCATGGGAACGGTTTGTGAGACGGCTCTCCACGGCGACTAACATTTCATCACTTCTGTGCTGTAAGCCCAGACTCCAGAGTTAGGAAGACATGCACAGAGCAGGAAGCACGGCGGTGGGTCCCCAAGATCAGAACAGGGTCAGGAAGTTGGAGAGATCAGTGGGCACATCATGTACCATGTGTGCTCCCAGGTGAGCTCCTTGGGGCTGGGCACCCGACCGTGGCGGGGTATTATCTGGACTGGGCACCCGCCCGTGGCAGGGTATTATCTGGACAGTGAACACACTCCTTTGCTCTTCTCTTTCTCTCCTACAGCTTTCAAGCAGGTGACTCACTGTTTCCCCTTCCTCAAGAGAACTACGTGGCAGGAGACAGACTGTAAGACTTTGGGCCATGATCTACCTGGCGCTCTGACCAAGTATGTCACTCCCCACACACAATCCACAAGGCCCCAAACCACAGGCTAAATCCATGGCCAATGGGGTAGAGTAAGAAAAACAAATTTTCTACCAGCCAGTCTAAATTTAGAGGGACGTCTTAAAAGCAGAAATAAAGTTGAGTTATAGAATATTTTGGAAGATTTTTGTTTTCCTTGAAAACCTAAATTTATAGATTCATATTTAACCTGCTACACTTTCAAGGAAGCTGTGTTTATTGGCTCATAAGCAGCAGCAGCCTGGCTCCCCTAGAGAGAGTCCGCTTCACCTTCTGGCTCTAAGTGTCAATAGGGACTTCCCATGGACTCCATCGGGCTGGAGACCTGAGCTCCAGACTGGTTTAGGTAAGTCTGGATGGGAACCGGGTTATCTAATAGAGAGGCAGTGGCATATAGGCCTGCTGTCCTGACTTCTCATGACCTAATATTCTTTAGAAATAAGGGATGATGGGCACCATTTAAGAAAGCAAGCCACTTCCTTCTCTCTAGGCCACCACTAACCTCTGAGGCACTTTCATGCAAATTCAGAAAAGGACCTTCTCACTAAAGTTACTCTCATCTGTCAGAGGATTGTTTTAATATTCTTTTTGTTAGAATAGGACAGTTTACTACCTTCTGCTAGAAAACTGTAGTAATATAAAAAGTTCCATGATGTCTATGCTAGAAGTGGCACACCCCTGAGATAGTGCAGTGTACAACTCCCACAACTGTACATGGCACCCCTGTATCACTCTTTAAGCAAGGCTGGACTCTGAAAGACAATTAGGGTGAAAACAGTGATTAGGTCCTCCAGACCAGGTTGCTGTTTCAAAACCCCTATCGTTAGTGTTAATGGAAACCAACACCCCGCTCTGCTTTCTAGACTGCAGAACTTCCACCCATGAAGTGAAGAAGCATTTGCAGAGGTTTGGAACTTGTAAGAAAGATGAAAGAGCAGATTCTGAGTTTAGAGAATTTGGGGCCCATAGTAGGTGTACAATAAGTATGTGATCGATTAGTCAGTAAAGAAAGAAAGAGAAAAAAAAAAAAAGCATTCAAACTCCAAGAGAAGGTTCTTGCCTTATTACTCTCCTAACAGACTGGGTCTCTAACTCTCAGAGAGTCATGGATAACTGTGTGATTCTTGCCAAATTCAACTCATGACTTTGCACCAATCTCTGACAAAAAAGGAGGACTTGATATTTTTTTTCTTAAATCTCTAAAATCTCTGACTCATACCTCAGTCAAGGTAAAGAAAATCTTGCAAAATAGGACTTTTTTTAAATGGCTTTTGGGCTCCATCGTTCCCTTTACAGATACTTATAAAATATTGTCTTATCTTCTCAGGAGAGGGAAAAGGGGCAAAGTCCTATCTCCCCAGAGACCAGCCCCAGGCGTTTCTGGTGCTGCTCTTAAATCTTGAAGTCTCCCGCACGCTGAGCAGCTCTCCTCGGGCAGAGCGCTGGATGTGGCTTCCTTCCAAGCTCAGACACAGCTTCCTTGAATTACTGAAATGTGGGGCGTTCCTTTCCCTGGAGAGAAGTTACCAGCCTCCTTCAACAGCATTTCTCCTTCCAATCAGGCTAGCCAAGAAATGGAAGGGCAGAATCCAGTACACTTTCTGAGCCCACGGTTCACAATGTCACCCTAATGAAGAGAAGCTGAGATCTTCACTGGTGAGACAGCACCTTTTTACCTGCCAAGAACTGACCTTAGTGCTCAGAGAGAAAGAAAAAGAAAAAAACAAAACTTGAGCAGAAACCAGAATCAATTTGACTCCTTTTCATTCACTTGCCATTCATGTCAGATATCAATGAGATTTTATCATTCTTTTCTCCTAGTTTTTCGTTGAATCTGTTTTTATCCCTGTGCATTACCTCTTTGCTGGAATGCTTCTCATGTCAGTGGTTGCTCCATTTTTTTCTACATGGGGCGGGGAGGGGCCTGACGCTTTTTCCACTGATGTTAAAAATGCTAACACTCCAAGTAAAAGCCAAGCTATTTTAGAAGAAACACTCATGACTGTTCATTGCTAAATAGCTAAGGAATTTGGAAGACACACAGCCCCACACGGCTTGTAAAGGGAGCCGGATCCATGTCGTGTAAACACAGGAAAGGATCAAAGTCCCCGAACTCCATCCGGGACGCTGGAATCATGCAGATGGGCCCTCGTCTTGTGTCAAACGGGATAAGTGGCCCGTCACAACAGGGGGCCACAGACTGTAGAATAAAGAAGGGTTTTGCTGTGTCACTCCGGGCCTAGAGATATTTTCTGACCTACGCATGCAGTGTGGAAGCGTTCGACCTGTTCCCTAATGTAGCAGCCCTCATTCCCATATAATGCCACCCTAACCGCAGGCTACGGTCATGTCCCCTGTCATTGCACAGCTGTCTCCACACCCACCAGAACTGGTTTCCAGCTTAATGATCTTTGGCCACACGGAATGCACAGAGCGCCATATCCCCACCCTGAAATGGGCCCGGGGCCTGCCCCTGCTTCTCCTTGCCCCTTCTCTCTGGAACCCTCTGAAAGAAAACCACTGGGCAGAAAGGTCCTTTTAAGCCCTGTCGTCCTATCCCAAGGGGAAAAAGAGAGGTAATGTGAACACAGCCGGCTGATCTGCATTAATGTCCCTACATTTTCTCCCTCTTATTGACGGATCTCGGCAGTGAAGCTGAAATATGACCAACGACATAAATAAATAAATAACAACAAACATCAGCCTTTCTCCACGCCTAACCTGCGAGCACGGAGCAGCCCTCCGTGAGCCCCTCAGCTTCCCCGAGAACAGCCAGTCTGAAGCCCTTCAGGGTTTCCAGGAAAGTCAGAGGGTCACAATTTATGCTCTCAAGGTAACCCAGGGGGAAATAAAGACTAAGACTTCCTTAGCTCAGTACAATGTGTTTCTCATTGTAAATATCACCAATGGGTCCTAAGAATTGTTAGGAAAGAATTCTGCCCTTGGATGAATTTTAAATGCACTGAATGACCTGCTGGAAACATGTTGTTCATCCTTCTGAGCACTCGCGCTCTCTCTCGCTCGCTCGCTCTCTCTCTCTCTCTCTCACACACACACACACACACACACACACACACACCCTTTACTTGTTGGAGCAGTGTCTTCCGAAGTCAAACACCACGTGTGCTTAAAAGCACAGCCATCCCTGGAGAAGGAGCCCTTCAATTACAAAGGAAAAAACACGAGGTAACTACATCTTTATTTCAGAACAAATGCTGAATACAGGAGGAAAGTCGATAAGGGTTTTCTCTCTTCACCAGAAAGCCACTGTCTGTGGGTGACTTACCTTCATTTCCACGCAAGCGTCTCCCACATCTTTGCTCTAGGGAAGGTCTTCCTCGAGTCCTTCCTCTGCACAGGCCAGCCGCCGTGCCCGAAGCCCCTTCCCATCACAAGGGAAGAGCCCGGTGTTGACCCGCACGAGAGCTGTGGGCACACAGCCTTCAGCAGCTGCGTTACAAACAAGGAGGCTCACAGGGGCATTTGTAGTTCTGGGCACCTCGAAGAAATGCCTGCACCTGGATGGACTGAGGTTCAGAGAATCACCTGGGGACTTGGCAAAACCACAGCTGCCCGAAGCCCAGCTCACGAGAGACTGAAGCTGGAGAGCTCGGGTTTTACTTAAAGACAAGACTTCATTAACACTCCCGGGCCTAAAACTATGGGGTGGGGCAAGAAGACCTTTTGAAAAAGGTGGATTCTGACTCAGTAGGTCTGGATGAGTCTAGACCCCGCCTGCGGTTTCTAACAAGCCCCAGGTGACGCAGACACAAAGACCACACAGTGACTAATGAGGCTTTAACAAACAACCACAGAGAGTCCCGCCATTCAGCATGTGGTACCTGGGCCAGGACCAGCAGCATCACCTGGGAGCTTTGTCAAAATGCAGTTTCAGGGCCCACCCCAGACCTACTACATTGAAACCTGCATTTTTTTTATCCCAATTCCCAGATGGTTCTTAAGCACATTCATTTGAGAAGCAGACATAAGGCAACTTCAGGATCAAATTCACAAAGGAGCTGTTTCCCATAGAAAGGTCAGCTTGGGCCGGGACATGGGGGCAAAAAAAAATGCATCTTTTTTATTCTAAAGCCATTGAAACCCATATTAAAGATAGGCCTGCAGTAGAGGGGAGAGAGTAACCTATAAAAACCAACCTCTTAAATCCCACCGTCTCCCTACCCAAGGGAACCACTTAGCACAAGAATTCTACTGTAGCTCCACGCTCTGAATGTGATCGGCTATCATAAGCTGTCACGTTCCTCTGCTCATCACTTCTCTATGGGCATTAGGTCAACCAACCTGGGGACCGTGCTACGACCAGTGAGTTACCATTGTCCTGGGGACAGGTGGATTCAACAATAAAGGGGGACTGGTAGAGCCTAGTACGATCAGTCAGGAGGTGAGATGGAACCACACGTTGAAACCTCTGCTGCTCCCTGCAGAGACCCTGTGTCTGATGTTTGGAGAGATCTGAAAAGGGCAGATGTCACCACGTGTATGAACTCAGCACCTTAACAAAGCATGTGGCACATTAGAAGGATAATTTCATCCATGCTGGCTGAAGAGACTTATTTCGAGATTTAAAACAGTAGTTTGCTAAAAGGTAGAGGCCAAAAGAAGACACGTGGCTATTGGTCTCCAGAAACCAAAAAGAAAGGGGAAAACAGACTTAATTCAAAAAAGAAGAATTAAAACAAAATTTTAATTAGATAATCACATCTAACAGAATCTGGGGTCACGGGGAGCACCCCAAAAGCAGGTGCAATCAGTGAGATCCTATGCACAAGCTCTTTCTTTCCTTCAATTGTGTTTTTCTTGGGATTCTGCTTGCCACAGACAATTGCTTGTATTTGTTGATCAATAGATCAAGGAACAGTCAAAGGAGATGGAGAATATCTCAGAAGAGACGGCATTGGCAGTGATGAATGTGGACAGGGCCGATGCAAACACTCTGATGCAAACACCAAGCAATTTCTGGAAACTATTTTCAAGTCAAAGAATACACAGGGAGCACATGGCTCCATTTCTGGAAGGACTTCTGATACCCCTGCCTCCACCTGTTCACCCGGTTCTCCTCCCAATCAATTCTTGACCCTTCGTCATGCCAATCTTAACATCCTGCTTCTGCCCCTCTTGCTTCTTTTTTTTTTTTTTTAAAGATTTTATTTATTTATTTGTCAGGGATAGAGGGAGAGAGAGCGAACGAGCACAGGCAGACAGAATGGCAGGCAGAGGCAGAGGGAGAAGCAGGCTCCCTGCCGAGCAAGGAGCCCGATGTGGGACTCGATCCCAGGACGCCGGGATCATGACCTGAGCCGAAGGCAGCCGCTTAACCAACTGAGCCACCCAGGCGTCCCCCCTCTTGCTTCTTTACTACACTAGGGCTTCGGACGTTAGGAAGAACAGCCAACCCTTCACTGACCTTCCTTACGGAGTCCGAGGCACTTCACGTGTCTTGTTAAATTCTCACAACAATTTCTTGTTTACAAAGGAAATAAGTAAAGCTCAGAGAGGTGAGGGAACCTGCCCAGGGTCACAGAGCTGGTAAGGCAAGGTTGCAGCATTCCATCCTATATCTGTCCCAAATCCAGAGTCCCCGGACTACATCATTCTGTCCCTTTTGTTCCCTCCCTTCAACCTTACCTTTCCAGCCATTGGGTCTGCGTCGCTCTTACTTCCTAGACCCAGCCCAGAAGAAGAACCCATTCATCGCACCTCAATGAGGAGATGTCTCGTCTCTCCACTGGGGTTCCTCCCTGCTGCAAGGCCCCTCCCACATCTGATAGCTCAGCTTCTGTGCCTCTTCATATCGAATTTTTCAGGGAGGTTTTGAATGGATTTGCATTCCAAAATATATACGCAGAAGCTTAGGAATTATAGTAAAGCCCTTTGCCAACGTTCTTTTATGTTCAGAAAAAAATCAAGAAAAATAAGGGCAAGCCCCAAAGGATGGCCAAAGCATGTTTATATAAGGCACTTCTACATTGGTCTATGGTGTTAAGCCCCACATCCTCTCTGTTCCATCATAGGTGTCTATTAAATTCCAATATCCCTGAGTCATTTTGCCCAAAAAAATGACTAGTAGTGTCTTTATCCAAGTATAATCCAGTCTGCTGCAAGGTAGACACGCAAACCCTGAATACAGACAGAGAGCCGGGGGAAGGTTATGTTAGAGCACGTCTATTTGCAGAGGATGCCATTCTTATTTAGACGAAAGTCCCCTATGCAATATTGTGTTCTCACATTATGCGATCACCAAGGAGGAAAGTTTCTGACTGAAAGCCAGCTGGAGAAAGAATAACTTGCCAAGCAAAACACTGAAGATCCAATGCCAACATCTCCAGATAATTCTTCTTGGGGTGGAAGGAGAGTGCTCTGTGATGAAGGAATATTTTGACTTGGCAATTAATCGCAATTACACTAGCCCTGCCTACAGGTCCCCTCCTACGGAGTCCTCTAACACCTTCCTTGCTGCCACCATCTACAGGAGGGGCTCTCCCAAATTGCTTTAGTTGACAACAGACCAGGAAACTGAGCCAAAGCTCCAGATGAGACATCGACAGAAACAGTTCCTCCTCGAACAAAACCTGTGACCTTCTATTTGTCTTTTAGCATTGTGAAGGGGGTGGAACTTCCCCCCAGAGACTTCATACTGAAAACAGTGGTCTTTATACCCATGGCCACGCACTGAGCACCCTCTGGAGATTTTAACCAATTCTCTTAACTACCTTGGAGGAGGACCCTTCTGAAAGAAAAGTCTACGAAGTCCATTGATTCTCTTTTGGCAGGCTGACGACTCCTGGATTTGAACAGATTAAACACAGGGAAGGCTTCCTAGGCCAATTCAGAGAAGGTTCCCAGCCGCCAACCCCCGCCCCCGCCGCCCCCGATTCAGAAAGCTTTTGGTAAACTCCAGGAAACGGAAACAAGAAAGGTGAAGGAAAGAAGGTATGGACATAAACCACGGAAAATACGTATTTCCCCGAACCGAAAGGACAAAACAATTCAGCTAACACATATGAACTTTTATTCTATGACAGAGACATAAATAATTTTATGAATTCATATGACCTGTACAAAAGACAAAATAAGATATTGCACTAAGTTTAGATATGGGATATTTGGATTTAATATTAGCTAAACAGATAAATATATACAATTGAAGGAATTAAGGCAAAACCAGATGATACTTTCAAACACAACAGAAGGCTTGAAAAATAGGCGTGATTAAAAACAAGGGCGTCCCCTCTCCATTTAATAAAGTGGTCACATCCAAGGGGGAAAAAAATCCCTTAGGTTTTTAATAATGTGGTTATTATCCATCATGTTAATTCAAGCTGAGCAAGAAAGTATAAGATTTCCCAAAGAGGAGGGCGTTTGGGGGGGCGGGTGGCTTAGGGGCTGAGCACTTAGAACTCGGGTAAGCAACTTTTTCCTTGTCAGACTTACGATCTATTCTTCCTATTAGAAAATATAATTTGGAAAATATGACTCTTCCACATATATAATTAAAATACAACTATGAAGCGTTCTTTTTTGTAAAGGGAAGTCATGTTGGTGATCTCAGAGGGTAACTGCGAGCGAGCCATCCATTACCCTATTTGTAGAGAAGACACAAAGCCAGTCACTGAAAAAAAAAAAAAAACCTCTCCACTTACTGTAAGAGAACAGAACAAACTAATTCCAAAGGAATAAAAACGAGTATAATCGATATACCAACACAGCACAGAGTTCTTTGGCAGGATCGCACTAACAGTTGATTGAAGTCAGAACTTGAGTTTTCTAATTCTTAGACCTGGTTGCCAATCTTCTAAAAACAAATAAATAAAATTCCACATCTGCAACGGATTCAGTGATCCCGGGAAATTAAACTCAGAATAAACCTTGCAGACAGTTTTTAACTGTTACACTTGAGCACTGGTACATACGATGTCTGCTGTGAGTCCCCATCCAAGTATACCGAGACGCGCACACACAAAATAATCGGTGAGACTGTGTATTGGTTCGGACAGGCCTAAAATCCTTAAAGAGAATCCATATTCACCCATGAGAAACCGATCAAAGACATCAATCGGATGATGAGAGAATGATCTTCCAACAACTCGGGGTTGGAATGTCACGGAGAAATCAAATCCTATAAGGGAAACACCAGAAAGCCAGAGAACGTGGAATACTGCCAGCCTCCAACCAAGTTACCTTTCTCTAGTTTTAGGTAAACTTTATCCTCCTTATCCAGGTAGAGTAGCACGCCGTTAGTGGCAGCTTCACGAGTAACATCTTTGTCCCCGGCGAAGGCAGATATTACTGGCTTTCCATTTAACATCAGGTTAACCTATGAGGAAAAAAAAACAAAACACTGAAAACATCTACCAGGGCTAATGAATAATGTCTGGTAAAATATTTGATGTTCAGCAAATTCATCCCAATAGCAGTGGCTACACTTAGTAGGTCCACTGGGCTGATTTTTTTTTTTAATTTCCCCCATAGAAATTTCCTGAAATGCCTACAAAAGAATACTGTCCATGAAGAGCAACCTCGCCTTGGGAAAACTGGCCTCCCTTCAACTCATACATTGAGCTCGCTGTTTTATTTACTTCTCACATTCAATAGCAATTTTTTGGTAATAAAGCAAGTCTGAGGGGCGCCTGGGTGGCTCAGTGGGTTAAAGCCTCTACTTTTGGCTCAGGTCATGATCCCAGGGTCCTGGGATCGAGCCCCGCATCGGACTCTCTGCTCAGCAGGGAGCCTGCTTCCTCCTTTCTCTCTCTCTCTGCCTAGTTGTGATTTCTGTCAGTCAAATAAATAAATAAAATCTTAAAAAAAAAAAAAAGCAAGTCTGAGGCTTCCCAGTATATTAGTAAAAAGAAGCCCAGGGCCCTTTGCTCTGATAAACCCAGATACAGCATGATTCTACCAACATCTTTTTCAGGTTACTGGTTGGCTGCCAGCCATAGTGAAGACCATTTGAAACTATGGAATGTGTTTGTGTGTGTTGCGGGGGGAGTTTTCTTTTTCTGTCCTCCTTGATAATGTGTATTAAAAATAATAAATGTACATTAAATGTGTATTAAAAAATAATAATCACCACTGCTAGTGAAGATTTTAAAGATGGATAATTAGCAAAGAAACCACAATTAACAAATTCAAAATTATTAACAAATCATAAACTCAAAACTTTCTCCCCACTACAATTTTGATTTTACTGTGTTAAATATTACATAACTTTCTAAATATCTGAGCTTGGGAATAGCTTTTCCATGCTAGTAAATTTGTTTACTAGATATTCATTCTTTTTATGTCAAAAAAAAGTACTGCCTAAATTAAATCTGAGGATGATATATTACCCATTCGCTAGGATCTGTGAAAGTTGGCAGAAGGGTAATCCCCTTTCACTATGGCCACAGTCTATAAGACACACACTGAGAATAAGATAAAAAAGAATGCTAGAATTCCATTCTAGCATATTTGAATAGTATAGGAACTAGTCTTTGAGTGTAAGGTCAAGCCTATTACCTGAGAAAGGACAACACAAAATATGTTGCTAACTGTGGAACTGAAATTTTTAGAATTCACTAGGATCAGAGTAACTGAGCATAAATTATTTAAAGCCTATGCAGGGGAACACCCTTTTGTAAAAAGTATGTCGAGTAGTTATTCCTTCATAAATTTGTTCTGATGGCTAGGGTAGCTCATAATTTTTAACAATGATAGCAAATTTGTTTCATTTAATATGTACTTGTAAAGTTCCGCTAGTCTTAGAAGATTCTTCCTTACAAGTTTAAATAATTTTTGCACAGGCATTAAATGAAATCAAGATCTTATAAAGAGATTGGTGCTACTGAGTTTTTACTAAGACATGTTTTTTAAATGGTGGGTTGTTATGAAGGTAATACATTCAACCGTTTATTTTTCTATATGTTTCTTGTCATAGCTTTAACGGATGCAATAAAGAAGAAAATTGAAAATTAAGTGCTTTAAAAATAAACTATAAAGATGGTTGTTTATTTTTATAATGAAAACACATCTCTGGCTAAACACTTACATACATAACCCACTGCCGATTAAACACTGCCGTTCGGGGGTAGAGAAGGAGCAGGGTCACAACACGTACCTGGATTGTTTGGCTCTGGTAGACTTTAATTACATGAAAGCTGAAACTGTAAATTCCTTTTCTTGGTGCTACAAAGACAGACTCCAGGGTGAAAAAATTGCCCACGTTTACTAGGATCTACAAATAAAAATAATAAGGAACGGTAAATTATTACAACAGTCTCTTCTGTAAGGAAGTTTCCTTCCTTCCTTGCTTCTCCCCATCTCTCTCTCTCTCTCTCTCTCTCTCTCTCTCCCTCTCTCTATCTCTATCTCTCCTGGCTTTCTTTATTTCTTTCATAAGTAGCTTAAGAAACCATAGAGAATAAAACATTGAGTTCTACTCTTTTCCTCTTTAGTGACTTAGAAAATAGATTCGTGTAATGGAAGGTTTTTCTGTCTTTTAAATGGTATAGGAAAAAAATAAAATAAAATAACTGCTTTGTATTCATGCCTCAATTTCCAGCAAGGCCTGATGGCTCTGGAAACATCTAGGTAACACGGAGGGCTTATAAATATTAGCTTTACCTTGAGAGCCAGATAAAAGGCATCTGCCCTGTGTTTATATTTCCATCCTCTATAAAGCCTTTGCAATGTCCAGAGATGACGTTTCCAAGACAGCCAATCGGCATCCGTGGGCTCTCTGCAGTCATTCCTGGACACATCACACAGAGGCCTAGGCACCGCCTCCACCCTGTGACATAATCCATGACACTGAACACTGCACAGACTGATGTGAATGCCCGGCCCTTCCCTGAGCCTCCGCCAAACCTCCCCTAAGATCCATTGCCATTTTTTCAGTCCTGTGCCATCTAGGCCTTAATTATAATATTTTGGCAATGACTCAGACTTTGCAGGCTGCCAAAAAGTAGAGCATGAATAAGGACAGACTGTGAAACTGGTGGCTTTCTTGTGTTCCTGCTAGTGTTATCCATTATTCTCTTATCAATCACCTGCTCTTTATTTAAACTCAAGGGTCAAAAATGAAAAGTAAAATAAGGCACTATTTCCTAAGAAAGCAGCAATGCATTTTGTATTCCAAGATGTGCAGCCTGTTTCTACTGCTTATGAAATTAATTCTGAATTTCAATATGTGACCTCTTAAACCAAATTTGCAAATGTCACCTAAGTCAGTCCCTTCTACGAGAAGGAGAATGAGAATGTTTGGGGTGGGAAGTTTGTAAAGTAACTGGGGTTTATTCCATTTCTCTCCAAGAAATAAATCTATAACTGGCATTCAAAAAAATCAGATGTCCCTGTAGGGATACATTTCCACTGTATCAATGGCAATCTGCCACCATCTCTTGTAAACTCTACATTTGCACCAATATTAGGCCTTTTGCATAATTCCCTAAAAACATACTATCACCTCTGAGCAATGCACCAGAATATCATAGCGGGTCAAGTTGATGTACCAGGTTCAACCCTTGACTTAAGTACATGTATGTGTATGATTTCATTCTGAGATTTCACCTTCTTCCAAACAATCCTCAGATTTCTTTCTCTGATCTGATGATTAATGATCTTTCAACACCAATCACCAGCTTTGCAATAATCCCCAGCAGAGGTGTTACAAAGATTTTTTCAAGCACATTTAAAATAATTTGAGGTACTTAGCGGGGACTTTCTGACTTGGATACGAGTAGCATAATTCATTAGCAATAAAGGAAACGTCTGATTAGTGTTGACTACACATAAGGCTGGATGTTGCCTCTATATTGTAATTAGAGCAACCAGGCACATAGAGACATAACTAAATGTGTCTTGTGGTCTCTGAGATGCATGTCTTCCCAAACAGAAGAACAAATCCTCTCCTCTTCTAATTGACAGAAAGGTCATGGAAAAGAAGGCATTGTACAGTGCCATGTCCACAACGGTCCAACATTTAATTAATGTGCTCAAATATAAACCAGGGGTGGTGCTCGACTTTATTTCCATCAGGATGGAAAGCCCTGCACCAAAACCCCAAAGGGGCTGCTTCATTCCTTAAAAATTACGGCTATCTGATAGTAAGCCCCAGAGAAGCATTCTCTGCCTGGCCAGCTGGAGAGTGCATTACTTAGGAACAATTAAGTAAGGAATGGAAATGTCATCTCTTCCCTTCCCTGGCACACACTGCAGTACCACTTAACCTGTGTTCCTACCCATGTGGCTTTGCATACAACTGTGAACTACACAAGTGACTTTGTAATTTAAAATACCCTGAGTGCTGTTAGGGTTGAAATTACAACCCCAGAGTCAGTTTCCAGTTTTAAGACTCCCTGCTGAAGCTAAGCTGATAGCCCTGGGGTTTCTCACCAGCCAAACCCCAGAGCTCCCGGTCGCTCAAAAGAAGCCATAGACTTCATTAGTTCCCTCCCACCCCCTACCCTCAACCCCAAAGTCTGTCTTTCCCCAGTAATTTGCAATTCTCAGAAAGGACCAGAGCAGGGTCTGGGAGCACCGAGGCTCCCCCTGTACTTCCCAAAAGGAGCTCCCCGCAGCTGCCCTTCCTTTCACCCTCCACAACTTTTCTCCAAGTACCACAGAAAGGCTTTCCGCTGCAGTGGCGCCTGCAACGTGTGTGGGGATCCTGGCAGCAGAAAGGTGGGCGAGACCCAGCCCACGCCATCGCTGCCCACTGTCTGCAGCCACCTGCTAGACCTCTGCAGAGAATGTGGGCCCCCGAAGCTCTCTTTGTGGAGAAGTTTCTCCACCTGGGGTAAACAAACCGTTTATTGCAAGACCCCCAGGGGACCGCGCGGAACCACCTGGGCGGCCCCTGCGGAGGGGTGAGCCCGGGGGCCAAGCACTCGCCAAGAGATTGCGAGGTCCAGGGACCAGACTCCTGCCAGCTCCAATGGACCTGTTGCTGTGAAACTCGTCCGGACCTCTTGTAGCTGGGTTCTGCGCTCCCAGCCTCTCCCCCTCATCTCTCTCCGGAGGCCAGGAGGGAAAGAATGCGGGCAGGGGCGGTGGTGGGAGAGACAGAAGTTTCAGACCCAGACATCTTTGGGAAGGCGAGTGCCAAAATGATCCCCCACGTCCCAGCCAGACCAACTTAGCCTGAGCAGGCAGCCTGGGTCGGGGCTGCAGGGAGATCGACCCCCCCACACCCCACCACCCCCATCCATACACACACTGGGTGCCCTGCATCCCTCAGGGTCTGACCTGATCGAAGTAAATGATGCGCGTCTTGTTGCTCATCTCGGACGGTTCGTGGTTGGTGCTCCGCACCGCTGAGAAGGCGACCTTGGAGTTGGCCGCCCGGACCGAGATCCCCAGAGGGGAGGAAGAGGAGCCCTTGGAGTCCGTAGCCGGGTTCGAGTCGCACACCACCAGACACTTGCCCTCCAGCACAATGGGCTCCGTGTCGTTCTGCGCCCAGACGGGCAGCCCCGGCAGGGTGAGGGCCAGCAGCACGGCCGGTACCACGGACAGCGCCCGGCTCCCGGAGCCCATGGTGAGCCGCGTGGGCAGCCGCAGCCGGCTGCGCTCCTGCTCTCGCGCTTCGCCTCCAAGCCCGGGACCCCGGCGCTCGGGAAGCTGCCAGTGGCTAGATCGACAGCGCTGCGGGAACGGCGGCGGCGGCGGCGGCGCGCACACTTCCCCCAATTCCGTGGTTTGAAGTCAAAGTCTCCGCTCGCGCTCTCTCGCTGGTTCTGTTACCTTTGTCCTTTAAGGAGCTCATGCAGAACCCTACCCCACCCTCCTCCGCCCAAGAATCAGCCCTGCCCGGGGCTCCTGCACCCACCCTTGTTCTTGGACAAATAAAAGTCCGCAAACCCTCCCATTCACACCTCAAACAGGAAAACGGCAGTAAATTCTCACCCCAAACCCAAGCACCCCCAGGTGGACGACGGAGCAGGAAAAACAAAGGAGACGCAAAGAAAAGCCTCGGGGGTAGGTGGGTGCCGAGCGGTGCGGATGTCGGTCCGGTGAGCGTCCGGCTTGCGACAGGGACGGATTACAGAAGCAGAAGGTGTTTCCCGGACTGAGAAGAACGCGAGGCTGTGTTCATGGCCAGGACTCTAGCGACTCCCACTTTGGCCTCGTCAAAAATCCCCCACACCTCGGCGCCTCCCGGACGTCAGCAGGTAGGCAGCAGCGGGCCGGGTCCTGGGCACGGAGAGCACCGTGTCGCGGGATCGGTTCCAGGGCGCAAGGCGGCTCGGCGGCGGGGTCCTCTACAGCCGCTGCCGCGCGCCCCGAGTCCCTGCGCACAACTTTGTCTGTCCTCGCGCAGCTGGGAGGGCGCCAGGCGAGCACACGCGTGCTATTTATAGGAGCGCGGCGTCCGGCCGGGTCTGCCTCCAGCTCACCCCGCTGGCTCCCGGGAGAGGGGGAGCAGCAGTCGAGTGACCCCAGCGAGAGACTCCCGCCAGGCGGTGAACGCGCCCCGGAGCCAGCGCGGCGCACACCACTGCTGTCTGCCGAGGTCCGAGGCCACCCTGCCCGGGGAGCGCGCGGCGCAGAGAGTGTGTGCCTGGAGAAACGCGCGCACAGCCCCGCGCTCGCCCAGCTCCTTGCCTGCCTGCTCGCCCCTCCTCGGTCTGGGCGGGCAGAGGGGGCTGCGGCTCTCCTCGCCCCTCCCCAGCGCCGGGCTCCGCGGCGGAGCGGTGAAGCCGGGCGGGCGGCGGCGCGCGGCCCAGGACCTGGGGACCCGCTGGAGTCCCGACCGCGGCTGGCCGGGAGCCGGCCCCAAGGAGCCCTGGCGCCTGGCGAGCTCTGGGGAGCCTCGGGGCGGACCAAAGCCGGCGGGGCCGGAGGGAGGAGGTGCCTGATGCCTTCCGCTCGGGGAAGACAAGCCTTGGAAGCTGCAGGGGCGTGCGCCTTCCCACCCACAGCGCGAAGCCACCCCAAGCCAGGCCAGAGGAAGAGTGAGAGACAGTGAACCCGTCAGGAATAAGTCCTCTAAAACCGTACCCCCCCCCCCCCCCCCCCAAAAAACCAACTCCACTGCTGAGAATACAGCACCTTCTTGACGGGCCACCCTCCCTTCTGGGCCACCCCACTGCCATCTTGGCCTCTGATTGACAAGATTTCTCTTCTCCTTCCGCAGCCATCCCTGGGCCAGAAGGGCTTGTCTCTGGCTGCGTGAACTTGGCCAAGTCACTGACCCTATCTGTGAAGGCCGGACTCCACTATGAGAAGTCCTGTCAGCCCTCCAGTACTATCATGTTTCGGGGGCCTGTCACTCTCTTCCCAAATGCCTTTCAGACTCCGGCTGACAAAGGACAGGCACCGCACTTTCAATCAATAGAGCACCCCCACCTGCCATTCCTAATTATTAATCGAAGGGAGTTGGTTGAACAATGCCCCCCAGACAGAGGGCTCCCCTGTTCCTTCCTGAGTGATGGGCATCTGCACTGACGTGGATTTGAGCCCCTCCCCAGCAGGAGCCAGGCCTGTATCTCCATTCTCCTCCCTCAGAAGGTCCCTCAGAAGGTGTTGAGCCATAAACACCACATTGCACCTCCAATTGTTAAAACCAGAACGATTTCTACTGGTTGGTATTTCCCCGGGCCATGTTTCCCTTTTGCAGCTGAAGAGTCCATGCCTGCAGCCCAAGGGACCCCCCGATGCTCCTCCATTGGGACCAGTATCCGTTCTGATTGGCAAGTGCCCTTTGTCATAATGTTGACTCTCACCAGTCCAAGCTACAACCAAAAAGGTCTTTCGAAGATGGGCACCAGTTCCCCAAGCACAGAGGTCCGCCCCTAAGCCCAGCACGGCTTTTCACATCAACCCTTCCTACCCTGAGTAAACTCTCATCAGGCTCTTACCACAGTCAGCCTGGAGAGCAGCTGCAATTTCCTCTCATTTGAGGCTGTCTTTGAGAGTAGAGGCTGGATCTAATCTGGTGTCTCTTTCTCTCCTGTAGGGGTAAGCACCCTGCCTTCCTTTTCCAGGACAGCTGCTTGGTGACTGAGACCTGGTTTGTTCAACTTCCGGCTGGAAAGGGTTTGAGAAGAAAAGCTCTGTCGGTGACAGAATTGTTAAATACCCGACACGCTATCTTCCCCACCGACCCCGATGTATTCTCTGCATCTTTTTCTCTTCTGGGCATCTTCCTTCCTGCAAGAACTCAGATTTAAAGAAATCCTTTGCTGTTCCTCCTCTCTTCCTCACCAAAAGAAATTTATTTCACAGCCCCCAAATCTGGCAGACTGATCATCTTGCGGACTCACTAATCGATTACGGACTGGATGCTTCCAGAGAGAATGTAATTATCCTTCATTTACCTAATAGTATAAGTGGGTATAAAGGAATCTCTCTGAGAAAAATTAAAATTCTAAGCCACCTAGATAACCAGAGATGAAAATCTTGGTTTTCTATGAAAGATGTTCCCCTATTCAGGATGTTGTGATGAGGAGGAACACTGCATTTCTGTTGACTCTTACTGAGAGAGGTGATCTGACGTTGTGAATCATAGGGTCCTGTCTCCCCCACCACAGCTGACTGAACAGGGGTAGCCTGTGGGCTCTGGGGCTGTCAAGCCATTTGATACCAGAAGCCCATGAGCTTGACTGAGCTGCTGAGCTGGGGATGCCAGAATTTCTCTCTTTGGGATCTGAATGAGACACTGAGAGGCCTTCTAGTCAGCACTGGGTCCTGCAGAGGAGAGGTGTGTAGTCTCCTGAACTAACCACGGGAGGGCCACATGCAGGCTGACACAGTGGAACATGCTGGAAAAACAGAAGAGCTGACCACACCTAGAGACAGAGGCCAGTTGGGGAGATTGTGCACTTGTGAGACACGAGGTGGGGGCGGGGGGCGAACAGTACATCTCCAGTCCTGATTCCTACCCACAAGGAGACCAGCAACACGTTCATCTAACTTTGGGTTCCTTGAGAACAGCCTGTGTCCTTGCAATAAAACCCATTTCACTTGAGCTCATTTTAATAGGCTACTCCTGTTCCTCGCCATCCCAAATTGCCATTAGAACAACATCCCAGCAATCATACCACGTCCGGCCTGCCTCTCCTGCCAAAAGCCATTAACAAATCCAGTCCCCTGCCTATGGGAAATGTTGTCCTAACATTTGGAGAAAGGAAGCATCACCTGCTCCTCACCCTCGCCTCCAGGCCCAGCATCCCCAGGAGAAAAGAAGCAGAATCAAGTCCAAGTCCGCAGCACAGATCTGTTTCTTTCTTTTCCTTTTTTTTCAGTGTCCCTGTTCTGAGATCTCCTGATTGTACTTGATGCCCAGAAATTTTGTTCCTAGACCTTTAATGATTTCATTTCTCTGCAGCTGGGCTCAACTTGTAAATTGGTAAAGTATGTTAGAATCTGAACTGGTCTTACATAAGAAAGACTGCCCCCGAGGTCAATAAATTCCACGACTGATTGTCTAACCATCCCTCAGAGAAACCAAGTTCCAAGTAAGCCCAAGACAGTAAGGATCAAAAGTGATTTTCGGTTCCTGAAGAAAACGTCTGAAAGAAGGCAAAGGTAGACACAGGGTATTCACCTCGAAGGACATCGCCTGGAAAAGAACCTCATGGTTGAATGCACGACGTCTCTGAGCAGCATGGCGCACAGGGCACCCCAAGTTCAGACAGGTGGAAGGTGGAAAATCGAGAGAGAGAGAGAGAGAGAGAGAGATTTTCATACCATCACCAGACTAAGGTCCACCAGGACACTTAATTACCCTTTACTCTCCACAGTGGTAGTTATCAGCCCAAGCAAACATGATTCTTCAAGGGAGAATAAGTATCTTGAGGACAAAAAGGCTCTGGGAATAATGCATATGATGTGAATCTGGAAAGTTTCGGAGCAGTGTTGAGGAAGTCCTCAGAACCCCCTCTGGAGAAGCCAGACCACGGGCTTGCTTTGTATGAAGAGGATATTCTGGGGGAAAGTAGATGGGTGATTTAAAAATTGTTTCTACTTAATTTTATGATTGAAGCATTGTCTGAGACAATCCGCAGTCCCCTCCAGTCACTCCACGGAACAAGGTCCAGGCAGGCTTCTGGTTACAGTCACAGACAGACCCCACTGCCTCTCTTCAGCCTTCGTGTCATACCCTGTGCTCATGCCATTCATTATACGTTTCACAATTTTCTGAGCTTGTTGATTTATTTGTTGTGTTTTCCATGTCCGCATATATGATCAACTCCTCAAGAGCCCAGGATTTAGCAGAGAGCCAGTAAGTTGAGGGGGGACGGGAGGGGTTGCTGAAAAAGTAACGACTTACCACTGCCCCTATCTCTCACGGAGGAAATGATACATCATTCGCTCTCTATGATACAACTGTGATAGGGAAAGTAAAATTCTTTCTAAAATTTTGAGGGGCTTAGAATGTTTAATCCACCTGTAGGTAGAATGGAAAGCCAACAGAGCACAAAAGAGGATTACTGGACGGACCCTCACAGAGTCCAAGAGCAGAAATGGAATGAAGACTTATAGACAACCCAAAACACTGCCTGCCCCCGCCGCCCTCCCTCTCTCCCCATCCCCCTCCATCTCACTCGATCCCCTTCCTTCCATCTCTCTATCCCTGTCTTTCTCTCCCTCTCTCCTCAGCACATCTGTGTTATTCAGCAAGCTAGTTTCCTCCGAAGCCTGGATGACGGACAACGACAGCAAACACTCCCGACTTTACACGCGCAGATCCATCCACCCAGAGGAGGCCCCAGAATCCCAGGGAAGAGACTGACTGCTCCATCTGATATCAAATGCTTGCCCCCCCCCCCACCTTGGCCAGAGAAGCAGAGCTTGAGTGCACACCCCTGATTCCTGCAAGTGGGTGGGCTACTGGGGTGGCGTCATGGGGAGAGGACAAGCCCTCCCTCATAGGAGGGTTGCAAGCAGTATGTAGCGACATGGAAAAGAAAAGATACGAACTCATCTGTATGGTGTGATCCCACGTTAGTGGTCTGTAAGTCTGTGTAGACACAGATATGCTTGAATAAGCAGAGGGAAAAATATGAAAAACTAGACAGCAAACTGTTGGCTTTCGAGGAATGGACAGAAGGAAAGGAAACCCCCTATCAATGTGGTTCAAACGTTTATTACCAGAATGGCCACAGAAAACATACACAATGTGGTTTGCATTTAAAATACATATTTTTTAAGCCTTTAAATTGAATTCAAGTTTGGGAAGAAAAGGAAGAACATGCTCTCTCACATGCAGGATTGGCTAAACAGCAATTTTCTTTATTTTGTTATATTGATCCAACTCTAAGAAATCATTCACTCAACGTCTAGGAAGACACCCAGACATAGAATACCTCACAGTATACATTTAAGAAAAATAATTACATTGCAGCTGATGAAGAAAGCTCTGATCACATTTCAGATTCAACTCGGCTCTTTCTAGAACACGCCGGGGAAGGCCCAGCCCAGCGCACGGTGTGTGCCTGCCCGCCATCACTTTCTGCCGCATACCTAAGGAAGGTCTGCGTGTAGAGTCCCAACCAACGGGCCCTACTTGTCAGCATCTCCCGGGAGGTTTATCATCAAGGCAGACTCTCTGTCCCTGCGCTGAGATGGTGGCTTTTGCCCATGAACTGGGAATATGTTTATTAACTAGCAGCTGGTGACCGTGAAGCAGATGGTGCTTTGACTTTGTAGACGCTGCTGGTGGGGTGCACCCACCAAGGGGCCATCTGCGGTCAGGCTGATTAGCCTTTTGGCTGAAAACAGAGTATTTAGAATTATCTTCATCTCCTACTAGTTCAACGTCCACGGGGAAAGTTAGAAAGCTTCCTTTAGCCGGGAAAAATTCAATCATAAAAATAATATCCAGTTCCTAGCTCCCCGTGGGGACTGGACAGGGAAATGGTTGCAGGGCGCCTAGCAGAGCATTGGGAATGCAGGAGGTGCTTAATGAGATGTAGCAACGGTTACCATTAATTTATGGAATCTATTAGTGACTAGAGGCGAGCGATGCACCACGCACCCTGGGCCAAGGTGCACCAGCTGCCCTGGCCCCCAGTCACCCCCACAGACGTTGTAACAGGGAAGGCCACCACATGCCCATCTGTGAGAGAGACCTGAGGTTCCGACACTCTGGACAGAGACGGGGAGCAAAGCCGAGTTGTCAGCGCACCCACTCACGGCCACGGGATGGGACCCTGGGAGCAATGAGGCCAAAAGGTGGGGCTCAACGCGCCAGGCAGGTTTGTGAGTTCCCGGCGAGGGACAAAGAGCCCGATTTTCTTTTTCTGTCTTTCTTCCTCATCCTCTTAAGCAATGGGTCTCATCCCTCAGAGTATCTGGAAGAAGCATTTAGCAGAAATAGATTCCCCAAAGTGAAAATTACACAGGAAGTCCAAAAGAGCAGGCCAGAAACAGTCACCACAGCAACAGCGGAATCAGAGAAACGTTGCAGGTGTCAAAATGCCCGGGGTCCTCAGAGCCGGACGGAGGTATCTTAAGGAGCTAGTTGGAGTCCAACTAGTTATTTAGCAACTGGAGGGTCCTAGACACTTTGAACTGCTCTGGGTTTAATGGCGTGCATTTCAGGGAGGAAGGAGGGGAAGAGTTTCAGTCCCAAAGGTGACTCTCCTCGCCACCGACTGTGCTCCTCGGGCGCGTGCTGGAGTGAGTGTGAGGTGCAACACGCATCTCTGCAGAGATGTCTTCCTCTCTGATAGGAGCATCCTGCATCATTGAGAATGATTCTAGTGTTTATGGAGAAGTCCTTCCCCCACCATGGCCACTAAAACCCAGCCAACCACTTTATCTGATGCCCAGTGGAAGGAAGAGCAACCTGTTTGTACTCGGAAGGAAAAGCTGGCTGGGGTAGCTCCCGGAGAGGGGATGCTCAGACACCACGGTGAGCATTCCACAGAGTCTCAAGGGTAAGTCTGACTCTAAGCAGTTGCTCTCCCTTGTGCACTAACTTGAGAATCTAATCCTCAATTATAATATAATCCTCGAACATAATAACTCCCTTGGTTATTTTCTTTTGTTTGTGGAAACCTCAAAAAAAAAATTGCTGATCATGTCTCCCAATTAATTGCCATGACTCATTGGGGAAACAGACCTTATGACCCCCATTTCACAGATGAGGAGACAGAGGGTCTGAGTGGCTGCTTCCAGAGGATCCTCTGCCAGTGAGCGGCAGGGCTGGACTGGACTGCGGGACACCTGTCTTCACACCCAGAGCTCGTTCCCCTACAGCATATGAGAAAGGTTGAAACAAAAATGCAAGGGGCTTCTAGTAGGTTCAGAACTATTTTTTTGCCAGTTGAATGACACCAAATTCAGGAGAGAAATTGCTTGTGTTCCTAGAATTATTAATATCAGTAGAGGGCATGTGGGAATGAACCTTACGGCAGAGGAAGAAGGTAGGCTTGAAATCACAGAATGTTTAATAAAAGTTACCAACCATAAAGGCAAGGTAGAGAAGCATATGTGTACATGTTAACTATATTAAATATATATGTATTTAATATATGTATATATTTTATATATATTAAATATATTAAATAAGCATATATGAAATATTATGTTTATAATTAAATAACTGGCTAGATCGTCTTATGACCTTCTCTAAGCTTTCTGTGCTTTTCATTTAGAATGAAAATGGGAGTTTGACGTTCCTTGCTCTTATTACGTGAGTCAGAGAATCTACTACACCAGACGTTCCATGAGGGCACAGGTGGGCTGCCTTCTCCTTGTCGTGATCGATGCGCCCAGAACGGTTCACAGCGCGGAGCACAAGCACCTTAGATATTCGTGGAAGTTCGTGAATCAAGTCTTGGGACACAGAATCCAACTCTGGCTACCTTCTCGGAGTGTATTTCCAATTATAACACTAGATAGTTGTAAAAATCAACGTATGGTTTTCCTCAAATTCTAATTACTGATGATGTGTAAGAAACCGTCCTTCCATACTTGGAATTTAATATGTTTCTGGAAAAAGTACTGCTCGGTTGCCCTTCCTTTCCTGGACGCCCATTTCCACAGCTGTTCCTTGTTTTGCCGTCCTCCTGCTGGGGTGTGAGCGTCTCCCTCCTGGCCGCGCCACCAGCTCAGCCTCTTTCTTAACTATCGCGGGGGTTGGGAAAATGCCTCCTTTGCTAGGTTGTGGCCTCAGTGAAGCAAAATCCCCTCTGCTCTGTCCTCTGCCTGCTAATTGGGTACCTGCAGGATTCTAGGAACAAGTCCAAGGTGACGGGCTATGGCTTCGGAGTCCGCTGGCTTCTGGCTACTTCAGCTGGCTGAGAGCATCCCCAATGACAAACGGTACACCAACTAACTTGACTTTCTTGGCCATCTGTCTGTTGGCTAAATAACTACCTCTTGGATAGACCAACTCATCACTTAGGCAGCTGGTGTTTTGGCGATCGACTGAGCTGGGTCCAATATTTCCTGACCACAAAAAAAAAAAAAAAAAGAAAAGAAAAGAAATGAATTTCACAGAGATTTCCATGGGCTTTGCGGAGTCTTTATAAAGCAAAAATAGATAAGAAAAGCCAAATGAGCAAGGAAATAGATGGGCTGTGCTCTAGAGCAAAGCTTTTGAAAGCATGAGTCACTTTAAATTTTGCCCCTTTGTGGCTGTATTTTATTCTCTCTTCCTTTGCCTTTCCATGTTTCCTTTGCCTGTCTTTTTTTCTAACCGTCTTCCTATCATTTTTTTTTCTCCTGAAGCTCCTAGTCTTATACTCCCTTCAACCAAAATCTAATTAGGGCTTGGTGTGTACTAGGTGAGAGTGGCAAACCTGAGTGTCTCCGGGGGCTGTGGCAGGCACACTCTGCTCTTCCTGGTTACTGGGTTTCAGAAACCCCTCCCCATGTCCACAGGCTCTTCCTCCTTTATGAAACTGAGCCTGTCTCCCACCGCAGAACCCGAACGTGCCAGGTACTCATAGTCTAGCTTCTCTTGCAGCTCGGGCGCGAGCGTGGGACCCGCACGCGGCAAATCAGACACACCTGCCCCAGACACTGAATTTGAAGTGTGTGAGGGAGCAGGGACCTCCCAGAACCGCTTCTGCGGAAGCAGCAGCAGGGGCAGTGGCTCTGGGGTAGTAACCAGCATCCCGTACCCACAGCAGGTGACAACGTGAGCAGCAGGCCATGGGGTCTACGGTCGGAGCCCCCACCCCATCTGGGCGGTCGCAGTCCTACAGCAGGAGCCAGGCCAAGGTGTCACCCCACCAGCATCACCTCCAACCCACGTCTCCCGTCCTCTACTGCAGAAGCCACTGAATAAATTCTACTAAATTCCTTTTCTACCGAAATGAGTCAGAGTCAGCTTTGGTGGCCTGAATATGACTCCAGCTGGATACAGGATCCTGAAGCTGATCAGGGACCACGAACGGGTGACCCCAGCAGGAGAGAACTGTAAAAAGCCGGAGGCCCTGTGCCTCCCCTCCAGCAGGCAGCCGCCAGTAAACTTCGAACCAGATGAACCTGGCAATGATCTTTCAATAGAAAGATAAATTTGGATATTTTGGTGAAAGCTTCACTTTTAGATGTTAGCAACTAGTTCAAAATGTTTGTGAGCTGTGCCCATTATGTGGCTGTGAGCTACAGGGAGCTCAAGGATGGCCAGTGTGTAACCTCTTTACTTTCAACTTTTTACTTCTAAGAAGTATTCAGAATTACCTGTCATAGAAAGGCTTCCTGTTTCCCCTCTGTGCTCCACATTTTACAGGAACTCAGGTAAGTCACAGCTTTAAATAGATCATTGTCTGAGGACGAGGATGGAGTGAATGGGAAGAGCGAAGACTAATGTCCAATGACCACATATGCTCATGGCACCCCGACCCAAGCCACCAGCCAATCAAAATGTTCGAACCATGTAAAATCTGTAGCCTCAGATACTGCCCTCTGTCTCAGAGAAGCATCCGAATTATCTCCTGATGTCCCTGGTTCCGTAACTGAGTGCCTTGGTCTGAGCTTAACCACAGGCTCTGTTTAGTGCCCCAATCCCCCAAGCCAAGGTCTTAAGGTAGTGCCTTTCCTTGGCAGGACCTATATCTAAGCACAGCTGCAAGGGAGGCTGGACACACATGGGCCTGGCAATTTCAACTTCTGAAGTGGGGGTGATCCTTGCTCTCAGCAAGACTCTTAAGATGTGCAATTCCCCAATAGAGAGGTTCTGATGACGGTGGCCAAAACTATCCCACAAGCCTGACTCCCCACCTGCCCCTTCCATCAGCAGAGGAAGAATCAGACAATAGCCACCAGAAATGGACTATGGTTTCTTAAGAATTAAAGTGAAATAATATATTACATTCTGAAAGTACATTTGGCTCGATGTCCTCTTTCTTTTAAGAGTCTACATTTTGCAGTTGTACTCACTAGTGTCCCCCAAGTACGATCTTTACCAGAATAACCAAGAAAACTTAAAAATGCTATAAATTCAGGGATGCCTGGCTGGCTCAGTCGTAGAGCGCATGACTCCTGATCTCAGGGCTGTAAGTTCAAACCCCACCCCATGTTGGCTGTGGAGATCACTTAAAAATGAAGTTTTTTAAAAAAATTTATAGGTTCAGGGGTAAGTCCAGACCCACTGAATCAAATACTCCAAGGATGGGGTCCTGGGAATCCACGTTTTAAAGCTTCCTTGGTGATTTTAATGTGATAATTAGTGATCAATGTTTAATGGTTTAATGTTTAATATATCTAGCTACTGCAGGCGTCTTCCACATTTGAAGATGGAGGAAGTATCCTTGGATTAAGTGGAGGTCACTTAGCGTGGTGGGTGGCCATCTTGTTTTTACATGCAAGCATATGTCTTTCCACTGGAAATCCGCTCCCCTCCATGTCAATGCTGTGGCTGACAGAGGCAATGCTGATCATTGCCAGGAATGTTCCCAGGAGTGGACTGGTGACCCTGACCTAGACAATCATCCTTCCCCAAGCTCTCTGCCAGAGTGGTTGATCCAGAGATGAACATGTCACCCAAGCAAAACCAAGCAGAGTTGTCCCATGAGGATCTTATATATGGAAGCAGAGGAGAAGGGACCTTGCCTTTGGCTTCAGAGCTAGGCACCTGGGTGGCCAGGAATCACAGCCAGCTAGTGGCAGCTGTCTTTGACAGCAATGGTAAAGAATGATGCCAAGAGAAAGAAGCTTAGATAACAGAGAGATGGAGATGAAAATGTTCTTACGATGTCTTTGCCCCCTCACACGAGCCGCTCCCTATCAGGATGTGTCCAAATGGAGCCCACTGGGAAAGGTGGACTCATGAGTGAGTCTTTCGACCTCTCAGCCTTACAAGGACTTGTCATGGGTCTGGAACACTTCCTTCCCAAGAGGTAGAGTCCTCACAGCCTGCGCTGGGCTTAGCTCCTTGAGCAGGAATATCTTCCTGTTTCAGATGCAATGTGTACTCCTTTGTTCTGCTTGTGTACATCATACGGCCCCTGGCCTATCCCTCACTTCTCTATCTGTCCCCTACGGGTAGAAGACAGGGTCCTTTTGCTGAACACGAGAGGGTGTGTGCAGGCCAACAGCCCTGTGTTGGCCCCCCCGACCAAAGCTGACTGTGCTGTCTCTTCTCTATGTAAGGAAAGTGTGCTCCATCCAGTCCTCGATGGCTCTGTGTTTGTCTTAGCAACTCTGATTACCAAGTTGCAGTGGGACAGAAAACAGATGCCATTTGCCTGACATCCTGTACATCCTAATTAACTTTCAAGTGGCTCAAGTTGGACGTCTGTCCTTGGCAACCGAAATCTCTGGGGTTGTATTTTGCTTTCAGTAGTAAAGAGTAAGAGGATACAGGGGCAAACAAATCACCATGAGAGGAACATCTGGCTCCTAATTTTGTAGTATTCTTAGCTCTAACCAAGAAGCTACCTTGATTGAGTTTAGAAGAAAGTGTTAATAAAGAAGCCAGTCTGACTGGATACTGCGACAAGGAAGGGCTGAGTGGCTCAAAGTGACTTTTGAGGGCAATAAAGTGAGGACTTCAGCCCCAGTGAGCTGGGGGGAAATGCCTGTACCTAAGACAATTAAGTAATCAATAACGTGCCCAGGTCTTGGATCAAAGAAGCCCCTGCATGCTGCCTATGCCCTGGTCATTCTGCGGGCTGGCACGGGACCAGCCCCGCGAGAGAGCCGAGCCACAGAGAGGGAAGGGAAAGACAAGTGTTGTTTCCCTCTCAGATGGATGTGGGACCTAACGATGTCATTACAGAGCCCACGGATTCAGTCTCCCCAGAGTTTCCTTTATAACAAGCTGGTGCCAAAGAAGCGCAATTAATGATTTTCCGTGGTTTGCCAAAGCTCCATCGAAACAGCCTGGTGAAAACTCTAAGTTCAAATTGCTATGGAAACACCGTCATGTCAAACACAAAACACGCGCGTGTGTGCACACACAGACATGCAGGAGCCATTCTCAAGTTCTAGACCAACTCTCCGATCTGTGGGTGTGCGCGTGCACGCGCGCCGGCCACTGCCTTCCCCCAGGCTGCCTGCAGACACTCCGCCTCCGACCGGGGTGTGCATGGGGTCGCTTTTCAAAAAGAAATGGTTGAAAATCTCTCTTCACCTAGAGGATCAACAGAAATCATCTGGCTTTGGTCCAGGGTAAGGGGGTCCTGTCTGATAAATGAAATGTGGAAGAGGAAAGTGTCATAAAGCTTCCATCGCTCTTCCAAAAATGCCCCTCCCAGGTCCCTTCCTGGGTTTTCAGTACCTGCTTCACTGCTTTGCACTCCCCTTTGCTCTCAAGCGCTTGAAGCCCCCCTTCAGTCAGAAAGTTCTGAAATTGTAACTTTCTTGGGAATAAATAAGGCATCGGTATCACAGTTCTACCACACAGCATCTAATTCTTAAGTGAAAAGTTGGCAGGAACAGAGAACATTTGTCTGGAAGTGGGAGTGGGCACTTCCCTAACGATCCTCTACAATTCCTTCTGGAAGATGGGTCTCCACTTCCACTGCACGGTCACCACCACCACTGGGGATAAGCAGCACCATCTCCTGAGTCCTGAAGGGCTTTCCATGGGTCACCCCTGATTCCAGAGGGATTCCCCTCCTTTTCCTCCCTGATGCCAGAGGGATTTTAAAGATTTTATTTATTTATTTATTTGACAGAGAGAAATCACAAGTAGGCAGAGAGGCAGGCAGAGAGAGAGGAGGAAGCAGGCTCCCTGCTGAGCAGAAAGCCCGACGTGGGGCTTGAACCCAGGACCTGGGATCATGACCTGAGCTGAAGGCAGCGGCTTAACCCACTGAGCCACCCAGGCGCCCCTGCCAGAGGGATTTTAAAAACACAACTTCAACTATATCATTCCCCAGTGAAAATGTTTCATTAGCTCCCCATTACCTACAGAGAAAATCCAAAGTCCTCTCCTGTCCTATGATGTCCGCTCGCCTCCACCAGCCTTGGCACAGTCTCTCCTCTGCTCTCCACCCTTCAGGTACAGCCGCAGCTTGCGAGTGGCCCCTCACATCCAACTCTGACCCCTTCCATCTCAGGCCCATGTGCACACAGATCCCTCTGCAGAGACAATCCCTCCTCCTGCCTCTGCCCCTCCACAGAGTCACTCCTGCATTTTCTCCAGACTTCTTAAATCTCACTTCCTCCTGGGACCCCACCCCCATCCCAGATTCGCTCACCTCCTGCAACCACTAGGTTTTGTTTTCTGGGTAAATGTCACAATTACCATTAATCAGTATATTTTCTTTTCTGGTAGTTGATGAACTCCACAAGACCGGTGATCACCTCTGTCTTGTTCAGACTCATAATCCTTATACTGCACACAGTGCCTAGCACAGAGTAGGACTTCAATAATTTTTATTGAATAAATGAGTGAATTAATGGATTCTGGAAATCGGTACCTGTGCCATAAATCCCTTAAGGGATAAACACCTTGGTTTCAGCCTACGGTGGTATATAGCATACTGTGCAGGTATAAATCTGAATGACAGCAAGTGTCCTGAGCCAGATCTCTACCTGTCCAAAACACATCTGTTAAGTCCCAACTTAGATATTGTCCAGATTTCTGCTGTCAAGATGAAGGCAGGGGATAGCAGATGCAGGGAACAAGCAAGGAGGAAATACTGTCTTTGCAGATGGATTTAGGAGCTGAGAGGGAAAGATTCCAGAAGCCACACCAAGACATGTCAAGAGAAGATGGTGGCCAAGCAAGCTTGAAGAATCCCCCTGGAGGTAGAAAGCAGATTTGACCTTGGCAAAGGCAGTCAAGGTCATAGCAGAAGGACCACAGGGCGCAAGTCCAGCATGAGATCAGGGATGATAAGGGAGAATGGACAACACATGTATCGATAGCGGGTGGAGAAGAGCTTGTGACAAGTGATTCATAACTGAATCCAGGAATGGAGAGTTTTCAAACTGGGGCAATGTTCACTTAATTCCCAAAACACTCTTTGGGGGCGTGCATGCTCTAAGGAGCCCTGTTGGGATGGACTTCTTTCCCTGTGGTTTGCTTGATTCCTTTATCCCTCCTCCTCCAAAGACAGAGAGCAACCTACAGGCACCTCCTTCATTGCACTCAGCACACTCTGGCTCAGGTCGGTCCCCCCGTGGGTGTTCTGGCCAGCCGGGGAAAACTCTGAGCTCATCTTGTTCAAATCTGCATCTCTTCCCGATCACACGGAGGAGTTGCAGGGCCTGACACATGCAAAATGGAATCCTGATCTCCCACTTTAGAGCATTGTGGGATTAATTTCATGTGTCAACTTGACTGAGCTGTGGGATGACCAGATAGCTAGCAAAACATTATTTCTTTTGGTTCTGTTTCTTAGAAGAACCCAGACTAGTAGAGATTTGGGCACCAGGAGTTTTTCTAGAGGAATGGAATTCTGAAGATGAGTTTTCTGGGTTAGTGTCAGAATTTCTGAAATTAGCTATTATGACTAGGTCTAAAGACTCTATCTCCAGTAGTAAAGAGAGAATGATAGTCCTTGGCATGAACTGTTTATAGAGACATGCTAAATATCTTCACTGGATATGCTCAGTCAACCCCTTTTAAGAAGCAAGGAGCCAAGTGATTCTGTATACAACGCTTTCTAACATTTCTGGGAAACCAAGAAATATAATGACACTGGTTGGTTGCTCCTAATGTTTCTGGACAAAGTAATGAAAGAATAGAGTGAGTTCTGGGATTCAATCACTGAATCCAACTGATAATGTTGATTATTCTGATAAAATGACCTAATTAGTATAATTAATATTGACCATTAATTAAATCTGATTGATAGTGCTGATTAAAACATTGATGTGAGTAGTTTGGGTCCCACATAATTCATTTTATTTTATCTTTTTAAAAGATTTTATTTATTTATTTGAGAGAGATAGTGAGAGAGAGCTTGAGAGGGGCAAGGGTTAGAGGGAGAAGCAGACTCCCCGTGGGTCTGGGAGCCTGATGTGGGACTCAATCCCGGGACTCCAGGATCATGACCTGAGCCAAAGGCAGTTGCTTAACCAACTGAGCCACCCAGGTGCCCCACACATGATTCATTTTAGAAGAGCCATTCATTCAATGACATCTAGTCAACATCTGCCCTGTGATTTAATTTCAACAATCAGACACCACATGTGCTCCACACTCTCGCTACCTCTAATCTACTCTCTTTGCTGCAAAACAAAAACAAAGTGTTTAAAAAGCCGAATACTCCCATGCTTAGAATAAGAAAGATTAAGCCTTGAACCCACTACTGCAAAGCTTCACAGCTTCTGTCGCCCACCTTCCATCCTTATGCTGAAATACCACAGCTTTCCATCAGGTCCCCATGTGGACCACACTCCTCACCTCTGGAACCTTGCATGAAATTTCACTTGTCTAAATCACACTCACTTTTCCAAGCACCACTGTCCAACAGAACTCTCTGTGATCATGTGAATATTCTAGATCTGCACTGTCCAGTATGGCAGCCGGTAGCAACAGGTAGCCACGGAGCTCTTGAAATATGGATAATGCAACCAAGGAACTCAATTTCACTTTAATTAATTTAAATGTAAATAGCCACATGTGGCTTAGCGGCTGCCATATTGGACAGTGCGGCTCTAGAATTCAGTTCAGATGCCTTTCCTCACCCTCCAATTTTAGGAAGATATATAGATTAACTATGCTTTTTTTTTTTTTTAAAGATTTTATCTATTTGACAGAGAGAGAGAGAGATCACAAGTAGGCAGAGAGGCAGGCAGAGAGAGGGGGAAGCAGGCTCAGTGCTGAGCAGAGAGCCCGCCGCGGGGCTCGACCCCAGGACCCCGAGACCATGACCCGAGCCGAAGGCAGAGGCTCAACCCACTGAGCCACCCAGGATTTGTCACACAAATTCCATATGTCATTAGTATGATTATGTTTATCTTCAATTTCCCCTGCTATTCAGCAATTTCCATGAAGTCAAGGGGCAGGTCTGTCTTGGGCCATAGTGGCCCATAAGGCCTAGTTCAAGTGCCTGGTACAGAGTAGACAACAATATTTGTGAATGAATGAATGAGATTTTGTGAGTATATGACTTCAGAAAATCATCGCTCATTTCTAAGACTCGATTACTTCACCTATAAAGTCTATGGGTCCCTTCAAGCTTATGCACTATGTAGAAAATACAGAAATGGGGCACTAGATAGAAAGTTCTAGATGTTAGTTAATACCATTTTGCCACCACAATGACTTTCTGTAAAGCCTTTCAGAAAACGACCAGAATTTGTACTTTAAACCAAATATGCTGGGGTGCCTGGGTGGCTTGGTCAGTTAAAAGCATCTGACTTCGGCTCAGGTTGTGATCTCAGGGTCCTGGGAGGGCACCCACATCAGGTTCCACACTCAGTCGGGGGGGTCTTCTTGTCCCTCTCTCCCTGCTTGTGCTCTCTCTGTCAAATAAATAAATAAAATCTTTAAAAAACGAAAACCAAATGTGTTCTGAAATTTTATCAAAGCACATTTCTGCCACTTTATTCAGGCACACAATATCTGTACAATCCATATTTGACCACTGAAACAATTCCGTGAAGTGACCGTTTCTATTTTGCCAAAATTGGTAAGATTTTCAGACTGTAAGTTAAAATTTGGGGCCTCAAAATGAGAGAGAGAGAGACTCCTGATAATCACTTCACCTCTGCTTTAGGCAACCAAGCATCTAATAAAACATGGATCAGGGAGATTTAATATCAATTTATAATTATCTTTTACTTCTTATTACTTTTGGTAATAACTTTCACGGTTTTAGTATCACACACTCTTCTTCCAGAACAAAACAAACCACCCCAAAAGTGCAGAAGGGCTCATTTGGGCCAAGTTGTTAAATAAATTGTATAAAGAGTGGAAAGATGGAGGGTCTACGTTGAACCTGACAAGGTTATAATGAATTTAAGCTTGGCAAGGGTCTCGTACACAATACTAAGTTAATGGCCTATTGTTAAGATTCAGGACTTAGATAAATCATAGTCCTCCTCTAGAACTAGTTTAAAAATCCATCCTTCTTTCCAGTATTGCCCCAGCCATGCTAAGGCCCTCCCTCCTCTTTGCCTGACGCAAATGCCTAATGGACGATAATGGGGACATCAAAGACAGCATAGCAGCAGTCAAATGCAGAGGCTTGAATGAAGACTGCTTATATGTTAATCTCGACCTCAGTTTCCTCATATGTAAAATGGGGGTAATCAGAATACCTACCTCTAGAGTTGGCATGGGGATCTGATGAGCTAACACATGTGAAACTTGACACACCTTATATATTTCAAAGAATATCAACTCTCATGACAAAAGTGACAGAGGAACAAGAGCAGATCTGTCTGCAAAGGTCAGGAACTCAAAACTTTGTAAAATAGTATTAAAAAATAAATTAAATTAAATCATGTTGTCAATAAGCCTAATGTGCCATACTTTCTAGTGGCATTTATGTTTAATTTAGTAGCTACCATTTATTACGCATGCACTAAGTATATGTAAGCTTATTAAATCATCCCAATAACCCTGAGAAATAATAGTGGTTGTACCAGTAATAATAGTACTAATTGTAGTGGTAATCGGAATGGAATAACACTTCCCTGTGTACTTAGTGTGCCTGGCACTGTGCTGAGCCCATTACATACAAGACCTCATTTAGCCCCTGCCCTTAGCCAACCTAGAAGATTAGAATGATTTTCTGTGCGTTACTGTCATTTGAGAGAACGTGGGCTACACTCCGGAGGGCTAAGTAACAAGTACAAGACTAGGTGGTCTGCATGCAGAAGAGCTGAGACAGGAACCAGGTTTGGCTACTTCCTGATAACTCAATTCTACGGTCTGGGGAATTTGGAATTTGAAAAGAGAGTATGTTTTCATAGTCACACAGAGCTATTTTTCATTAACAGTAAAAATATGAACCAGGAGATTAGGTGAATGAGGGCTGGGGCTGGGATGAGGAAAACAAGGTGTCTGCAATGCAAAATCTAATGAGCCACTCAGTTTCAGGAAGAACCAGAGCAGCTGGGATGGAGCTAGCAAGTGTGTCACTTTGAATCATGACAAGGGGAGTCACTCGTCCTTCTACGCTTTGTTTTAAAACCTGTTTTCTGCCTGCTGGGGACATAGCATCATATGATGGACCTGAGTTAGGATGTCTGTGGAACCCCAGATGATGGCACCCCATCCTCTCAGGATGTCATCTCAAGCATCTTGAGTTGCATCTTCGAAAGCGTGTTCTCCGCTCTATCAGACCGCCGGCGTGAGGGGCTGCAGAAAGCCCTATGTCCAGAGCCGTACCTCTGCTACTGTGAAGTGGTCCACCTCCATGTTATACAAGCTCCCAGGCTCATGGATCAAGTATTATAAAGCCCTGAGACATGGTACTGGTAGAGACCCTGTGAGCAAGGACGGGAAAAGCCATCCTGGAATAGACATTGAAGTCAATCAAGAGGAAATGCTGTGCCTTCCGTGTAGGAAGGGGACAGTTGTAATCATTTTACCCCAACTGGCTGGTTGGTTGGGCTCCTCATGGCATGGGACTCCATCCGGGGCTCGGCAGGCCTGATGCTGGCGGAGTAGACTCCCAGCAGCAGCAACAGCTGGGTCAGCCTTGTTGATCAAAGGGTCCTGCTTTTTGGGCCCATGCACTCCCCATCCCTGCCACCGTAGCTACTTCATCACGCACTCATGCCAGCACAGGGCCGCCGACGACAGATACTGGCTGACGTCAACTAGCTGAGTTATTCTGTCCCCTCGATTATTTAGTGCTTCTTCCCTGGTGGTTACTCTCTGGTGGTATTAACATACAATTCAAGGATTTTCACACTTTGAACCTACTCCCATAATCCATCCACAAATCATTTTGATCCCATTCTTTCAGTCTTACTCCTTCCAGGCCCCCAACCAACTATCCAAACCAATCTTCACCACTCCAGAGTCCCTATTCTGTCCTTTGAACACAAAGTGAAAGTGGATAATGGAGTGCACTGTCCAAAGCTCTACCATTAGGACGATTTCTCTTCACTACTGTCTCCTGGAACACCCGAGAGCATACAACAGCTTGCTCCCATAAAAATGGGCCAACTCATCCATGAAGCAAATTTGGTCCCTTTTGTTCTTTATCAGCTGGTCATAAGAGAACCTCCAAGTAGCCACAGGTGTGACCTGATGGATGATCAATGGTACAGTCCTGGGGAATGACATGGGGGACTGGGCCACCTGTTCATGGAGTTCACTTGTGCCCTCTGGCAGTGCTCCTCCCCAACATTAGACATTCCATGCACATCTTACAGTGCATCGCTGCTGAGCCTGATAGATCTTGGGTCATAATGGGGAGCCTTGACCACATAGTCACTTGCTATCCCAGGATCAGGAAACTCATCTGTACCAGGTCAGGGGCTGTTTTTTAAATGGTGTAGAATTCTCTGCTGAGGACAGCCTGGCTGTCCTCCAGAAACCTAGGGATCTGCATTATTATTTTTCTACTGGCATTTGCCATAAACTCCATTTTGCATCCTTCCCCAGAGCAAATACTTCCAATGCCATATGGGCTGTCAGGTCATATGACCCAAGCAGCAGGACAATTGCACTGAATCCTGGATCTCTTACAGGGCCTTTTTCTGCTCTGGGCCCTACTCACTGCTGGAAGCTCTGAAATTATGATGCCCATTTAGTTTCCCACCTTGAGAAAAGGGAGCCAAGCCTTTATACCTCCTTGACAACAAGTCAATGGAATCAGGCCCCATCCCAGGCAACAAATCTCTCTTTTTTTTTTTTTTAAAGATTTTTTATTTTATTCATTTGACAGATAGAGATCACAAGTAGGTAGAGAGACAGGCAGAGAGACAGGCAGAGAGAGAGGAGGAAGCAGGCTCCCCGCTGAGCAGAGAGCCCGATGCGGGGCTCGATCCCAGGACCCTGGGATCATGACCTGAGCCGAAGGCAGAGGCTTTAACCCACTGAGCCACCCAGGCGCCCCAACAAATCTCTCTTAAGCTAAAGGAAACTCAGAGGCAACTCAATTGAGAGCCACTGACCTCCAGCACTCCCAGTTGCTGAAGAAAAAAAATGCCTCAGTCCCAAAAGGGGGACCCAGATGACAAACCACATCACCCACTACAGGATCTGTTTGAAATGCTTAAAGGAAGTTGGCACAGACAGAATTAAGCAGAGCATGGCAAAGATAGAAGCCCATGTACTCAAGTGAGAGAGAGAATCAGAGACAGAACCGTTTCTCAGTTCTTCCCTAACATTGGTTTCTGTAAGTATCCCATGTCTTTAAAATAACTTATTTTGGGGCACCTGGGTGGCTCAGTGGGTTAAAGCCTCTGCCTTTGGCTCAGGTCACGATCCCAGGGTGCTGGGATCGAGCTCCGCATCAGGCTCTCTGCTCAGCGGGGAGCCTGCTTCCTCCTCTCTCTCTGACTGCCTCTCTGCCTACTTGAGATCTCTGTCTGTTAAATAAATAAAATCTTTTTAAAAAATAAAATAAAATAACTTGTTTTTCCAACTAACCTCATTGGGTTTCTGTTCTTTTAAGAGTCCGGAATTTTTTAACTATTGGCTCTAAGTAATTTGGGTGAAATAGTAAGAATTCAAACTTCCATGGTTTGGGAATGCAGTTCAAAAATGAGCACAATATATTCATTGTTCTTTTAAAGGGTTCTTTTAGTTTTAGTTCAGAGTTACATAAAATAGAAACTGAAAAAGGCACATAAAACCAAGGGTCGGATTAAATATTAAGACAATCCTCAAAATTAACTCAGGTAATTTAAGGGCTTTATTTCATCAGGAGCATGGCTCTAATAGCATACGTAAAATTTATTTCCTAAAGACTATATAACACAAGATTTGTGCATTGTAAAACAATTTTAAACACAAATCAGGGATAAGGTCACTTATAGGATCATCTACCTGTGACAATTTATGAAATTATCTTGAAAATAAGCTCTGTTTCACCTTTATTCCCCATTAATAACATTATTATTTACTGATATTTGTAGCAGTTAGCTTTTGCTGTGTAACAAACCATGCCAAATCTTAGTGACTTAACAGAACAAGCATTTAGTATTGCTCATGCATCTAAGGGTCAGCTCAGAAGTTTATCTGGTCTTTGCTGTGCTTACTTCTACTTCTAAGATCAACTGACCCTCAGGTGAGTGGTGCTTCTTGACTGGGCTCTCACACACATTTCTAGACTAGGATGACCTTAACTGAAACGACTGGACTCTTTTCTATATGGATATTTATCTTTGAGGAGGTAGCCTGGGCTCATTCTCATGTAAGAGGCATGGATCCAAGAAACTGAGTTGGAAGTATTTAATGCCTCCTGCAACCTAAGCTTGAACTGGCATATAGTCATGTCCATCATGTGCTATTAGCCAAAGCAAATTACCAAGCAAACCCTGATTCAGAGCGGAAAAACAGACTCCTCTCCATGATGAGGAGGAGCTTCAAAGTCACAATTGAAGGACATGGATACAGCATGGAGAATGTTTATGGACTCATTCTTATAGTCTGTCACAGCTCTAAAGATTAATATCCTATTTAATCACTTGCTAACTGTGTGACCATAAATAATTTAATTACCCTCCCTGGTCTTTGTTTTCTCAATAATAATATAAATAATAATAATATAAACTCTATATAATATATACTATATATATTATATACTATATATCATATAGTATATATTATATAAATATAATAATATAAACTTTATCTCAATGTTGTTCTAAGTATTAAGTAAGGCAACACACAGAGTGCATATCATGCATATCACAACGTCTGGAACATATTCAACAAATACTAGCTATTATTTCTTATTGTTATTATTTATAAGCCTCCCCATGCATATATTACAACTTTCTTATAGCTCCAAAAGTGGGGAATGGGCACGAATGAAGGGGAGATGACAGTGTGCTCGGAAGTAAGGATAGGTGCCTTGACATTATTCCACCAAGCCAAATTCTCTCTGGCCTAAGCTATTTCTCGATGAGTAGATAATTTCATAAGTTATTTTATGCCAAAATAAAAACTTCACAAATGGTTATCCAAGACGGGGAAGACAGAGTTCAAAGTGCAGCTATAAAGATGTCAAAAACAAAAGCCGGATGGATTTGAAAATAAAGCACTACTTTTGCATTTGGCTTTCTTTGCAGTTTTCATTGGCATTCTGTATTCGTACAGAACAGTAGCTAACCTAAATTTACAGCTTGTAGAACAACTGGGTTACTAACAGGGCACAGGCACTTCCAAAAATATTCTAAATGAAGGGAAATTCTTCTATCCTAATTGAGAACAGAGTCAGAGAAGATTATGGGTAAAAACAGACTAATTTCCAAATATAGTTTTATCCCCATAGGTCCCCTTTAGCAAACTCACATTACTTTGGACTTTGAATTCTTTGCTGAGTAGTTTCTTTGGCCTCCACTATTGTATCAGTGTTTATTCAAGTTCTCTTCTTTTTCATGATGACTGCTTGAAATAAAAATTTAAAAACAAAAGCTGTATATGTATATTAGAAAGCATTTGAATATCAAACTAAAATTAAATATAAAAATATGATTTCCTATTATGAACAGCTAGTTGCCCATAAATTTGATAACTTACATGAAATGGGCCAAATCCTTGAAAAGTGGAAACTGCCAAAACTCACACAAGGAGAAATTGATAAACTGGATAGGCTCACATCTATTAATTGAATCAAAAACTAATAGCCTTCTAAGAAAGAAAGCACCAGGCCCAGAGGGTTTCACGGGTGAATTCTACCAAAGATGGAAGAAAGAAATGACACCAAGCTTCCACAGCCTGTTGAAGAAAAGAGAAGCAGAAAGAATACTCTCTAACTCATTCTATGAAAACAGAATTACCCTAATACAAAAACTAGGTGAAGAAATTTTAAGAAAGGAAAACTACAGACCAATATCTCTCATGCACATAGATGAAAAATCCTTAACAAATATTAGCAAATCAAATTCAATGTATAAAAAGAATCCCACAGGGCACCTGGGTGGCTCAGTTGGTTAAATGTCTGACTCTTGATCTCGGCCCAGGTCTTGATATTATGGGGTTAAGCCTACTTAAAAAAAAGGGGGCGGAGGGAATCCCACTACTGAGATTTATTCCAGATACAAAAGATTGATTTAACATTTAAAAATCAATCAGTATAATTCACCATATCAATAAGCTAAACAATATAGCTCATACAATCATATCAACTGATAAAGATAAAAGCATTTGGTGGCACCTGGGTGGCTCAGTGGCTTAAGCATCTTCCTTTGGCTCAGGTCATGATCTCAGGGTCCTGCTATGGAGCCCAACATGCTTCTCTCTTTCCCCCTACCCATCCCCCAACCACTTGTGCTCTGTCAAATAAATAAAATCTTTTAAAAAAAGATAAAGTACTAGACAAAATCCAACACCCATTCATGATTTAAAAAAAAAAAAAACTCTCAGAAAACTAGGGATAGAGAAGAAATTTCTCAATTTCTCAATCAAATTAAAGAATATCCACCAAAAAAAAAAAAATCTACTGCTAACATCATACTTACTGGTGCAAGGTAGATATTCCCCCTAAGATTGGGAACAAAGCAATACTGTCCTCTCTTGTCACTCCTATTCAACATCATACTACAATCCTAGGTAGTACAATAAGACGAGAAAAAGAAATAGAAGGGAAATAAATGGTATATAGTTTGGAAAGAAAGAAAACTGTCTTTATTCATGAATGAGAGGACTATCAATGTAGAAAATCTGAAAGGATTGACAAAAAAAAAAAAAAAAAAAAACCATCCTGGAACTAACAAGCAAGTATTGAAAAAGAAAGACTTTAAGATACAAAGATAATATACAAAGGCCAATTTCATTCTTACATATCAGCGATTGGCATTTAAAATGACAAAAACAAGACCATTTACAAAAGTACCCAATTAAGTGAAATACTTTAGGATAAATATTAAACAAATATAAACAGGATCCGTATACAAAGAACAAAATCTCTAATGAAAGAATTCAAGGGAAAACTAAATAAATGACAACCCATTCCATATTCATGGATTGGAAGATTAAATATTAAGATGTTAATTCTCCACAATCTGATCTCTAGACTCAACATAATTCAATCAATATCTCAGTGAGCTATTCTATAAATAATGACAAACTGATTTTAAAGCTTATATGGAAAGACTAAAGTTTACCCAACAATACTGAAGATGAAGAACAAATCTGGAAGAATCACTCTACCCAATTTCAAGACTTACTCTAAGGCTACAGTAATCAAGACAGTGTGGTACTGGTGAATGAACAGACACATAGATCAATGAAACAGAATTGAGTACCCAGAAACAGACCCACATATACTGAGTCAACCAACGTTGGGCATCAGCAATTCTTAACATGACCAAGAAGGTACCAAGCAAAGGTAGGTTGGACGGTCAGTCTTACTACAGAAGTCATGGTATGTACTTAGACACAACCCACAACCTGAAACACAATCTTTAGCCACAGCCCTCAGTAAATGAAACACAGAACTGAGACATGAGGACCTCCTGAGCTGCTATTTGGCCTAACAAGCCTTTTCTATAATCAGACTACTATGTTGAGGCTTCCTGGACTATGACACCTATTCCACTTAAACAAAAATAATATAGTCAACTCTCTCTTTTGATAAGGGAACTCTAGCAACAGAAAGTTTCAGAATCAAAAGAGATCTTTCCTTTTTTTTTTCTTTGTGGCCATTTGAGTTTTAAAATTCAAATAGCTAAATGAGAAATCAAGCTATATCCAAATCACGATGCTATCAGGTATATAAAAGAATATTAAAAGAAATGCTTCAGAACCCAAGGATCCTTCGGACAAAAGGAATGAACACAGATGTGGTCACTTGGAGAATCTTAAGATGACCCCTATTCTCAGACAAAGTTAATGGGACCAATGTATAACTGGATAGATCTGATTTAGTTTTAACCTTCCTTTGTCCTTTTTTGGAAGCAATGACACAATCTGCTTATGCCATCATTCCATGGGCATCAATGATGTGTCATTCCAAGAGCAGAAGAAAGAAAGTTTCAAAGAGAGAGGAAAATCAAAGGATGTTTATAATGAGAAAATTACATGTTAAAGAGGAAGGCAGCAATTCTTGACAATATTATAAGAAAATTCTTAAAATAGCAGCAATTTTTTCTTGTTAACAGCATTGGAAATAAGAGAGCAGCAGTATTTTGGTGAGCATGATATTTTTATGTTAGTAATAAGTTGCCAAGAAGATAACTGGGAAATTGCAGACTTCAGGAATTAGGTTCATTGGTCACATGTACCATCCTTCCCAGGAAGAAAGATTTGTCTGAACTTTTCAAAAGAGTGAAAGGAGCCGAGATAATCCATGCTTATTATTTGTTCAGATTCTGAAACTTAATTGATATAAATGTCTTTATAGGAAGTGAAGTCTCCATGGGGACTTCCAATCTCATTCTGACTCTACCCCTTATAAGCTCTGGAACTTTCGGGGGCACGATGACCCATGTCAGGCTCTGGGCTCAGCAGGGAGGCTGCTTGGGATTTTCCCTTTTCCTCTGCCTCTGTGCCTCCTCCCAAGCTCACTCACATTCCTTCTTCTCTCTCTCTCTCTCTCTCTCTCTCTCTCTCTCTGTGTGTGTATGTGTGTGTGTGTGTGTGTCTGGAATAAATAAATAAATCTTTAAAAAAACAAGTTCTGGGACTTCAGACTGAGTCTTTAAGATCTCTGAACCTCAGCATCCTCACGTATAAAATGGAGAAAATACTACTACTTATTTCCTAGGGGTGGCGGAAACCTTAGATAAAGCACCTGATATGGTGCCCACCAAACCCAGGGCCAGCATTCAAAACCTCGTGTGTGTTCTGACTGCCGCAGCAGCAGCTTGCCGTGCCTCATAGACCCTCTCTTGTTCCACCACATGTGTCCCATTTCTGCTTTCCTGTTTTACATCCCTTTCCAAATGATGAATGTTGGAACTGCAAAGACGTGAAAATGAACTGTGAACACATACCAAAGCATAAATACCCACCTGGCATGTCTGTTGGATTATTTTTGTCTTCCCTGCACTCACTTGCAAAGGCTGTGCACTTCCTTCCAATGGCGGGACCATTTGTCAAATCCTTCTTGGAGCTGTAGTCCAGGGATTGCCTTCCGTTCAGCTCAAATCTTCACCCAGACAAACCTCTTACTGTGTTATAGGAACCCCTTGTTTTTGATCAATATGGCCACATGGAGTTTGTTAAATCCCTTCTTTACCCAACTAATATTTAATTGAACACTTAGCTACCTATGAAGAGCTAAGCTCAACTGAGTATGTATTCAAGTAAAACAGACACAGTCCCTGACGTTTTGCCACTTACAGCTTAGCAGAGAGACAAACAGTAAGTGTCAAGGGAATAAAATTACAGTCCTCCCTTGTCCATGGGGGTATGTTCCAAGACCCCCCAGTGGATGCCTAAAACTGCAGATACTATCAAACCCTATACATACTATGTTTTTTATGCATATCTGTACATATCTGTGACAAAGTTAAATTTATAAATTAGGCACAGGAAGAAATTAATAATAATCGACTAGAACAATTATAACAACATACTGTGGTACAAGTTATGTGAATGTGATCTCTTTCAAAATATCGTATCGAACTGTACTTATCCTTCTGGTGATGATGTGAGATGATTAAATGCCTTCGTGATGAGATGAAGGGAGGTGCATGACACACACACTGTGACAGAGCTTTAGGCAACTATGGGTATATCTGACATTTCATTAGAAGGAGGACAGTCTGCTTCCAGGTGGCAGATGACCACAGATAACTGAAACCACAGAAAGCAAAACCACAGCTAAGGAGAGGAGGGAGACACTGTAATTCTACATTGGGGCAAAATGCTACAAAGGAAATGAACATGACACAGTAGTAGAGAGTAATTGTAGAGGATGCACCTATTTAGATCACAGTGAATGGTAATCTCATAAGGACACAGGGAAATGACTACACTGTTTTAAGATGGGGAGTGACAAACTTGGATTTACATTTTCCAGCAGGCACCCTGGCTGCTCCATAGAAAAACGAACAAAGTGCCAAAGTGTGGGTGAGGAAACCAGAAAGGAGCCTATTACAGATATCCAGGAAAGAAATGATCATAGCTTGAACAAGAAGAACTCCACTAGGAGGTATAGAGAGAGAAGATATGCACTTGAAAGATATTTTTGAAATAGAAAAGGCAGAATTGGTTGTTGAATGTGGGGAGTGGAAAAGAAAGAACCCAGGATAGCTGCGAGGCAGAGGTGGGCTTGTCATACGAGACCGTAAGCTTCAGGTCCCTTTTTATAGAAAGACCCCTACCCAAGGCTTTGGTGAGGGTCCTAGCAGTAAGTTCATGTGGTCATGTTGTTAATATTTGCCAAACTAAGATACTGTGCATACTTTCTTAAATGAAGTGTCTTCAGATTACATAAGCCTTAAGACCTCTATCTACCTGTTGCCAACTTTGAGCTTTAAACACCAGGGGGACTGGGGCACACTTTTACGGAGATAAGGCACAAGTTGGTTGGGAAGGCTAGAGCTCCATATGCATGTGAGAGTGGAGATATCCACCAGGCATTCCGGTCATCAGACACTGGGATGGAAGCCATCCTCAATGGCTTCCAGATCTTTCCAAACATCAGATCCACTTTCAAAGAAAAACCCTACCATTGACAATATATAGCTTCTAAATTAGTGCTTCTTGATCATTTAAAAGTATCCTTGGGGCGCCTGGGTGGCTCCGTTGGTTAAGCACCCAACTCTTGATTTCAGCTCAGGTCATGATCTCAGAGACATGAGATCGAGCCCCGCATAGGGGTTCACGCTGGGCAAGGAGCCTGCTTGGGATTCTCTTCCTCTCCCTTTGCCCCGCCCCCGCTGCTCACTTGCGTGCACACTCTCTCTCTCTCTAAAAAAATAAATAAAAAACAAAAGTATCCTTAATAATTTAGAAAATCTATAGATTTATCCTCTCAGAAAATGCACATACATCTAACTGTTCAATTCAACCTGAGCCAAGAGCCCATCTTGTCTCTACATGTAGTCAGGACTCCATGGGAGATGCAAAGTGTAGATATTCCATTTTCTTGAGATTCTTCTGATGGGCACACATTTTTTAAAATAGGAATTTTAGAACATTTGTTACCAATCAGCCCCAATACCTCACAGTCCCGTCTTACTCCCACATAGCAGTACATTTGAGGATGCTGGAGATGACAGGGTTTCAGTGCTCCAACCTTCTGAGAATGTTTATTTTCAAAGCACATTTCTCATCTTTTGCGTGTTCCCAGGCAATGCTATTTTAAAGAATTGGATGTATTTCCTATGCTCAATAGCATGTGCCATTTTTTAAGAGCATCAGCCGGTCACTGGAGAAATCCATGAATACTAACTATTGCTTTGCAGAACGCCTTTTGCTGGCTCCCTCCTGTAGCGTCACTCACGGGTCCTTTTGTTTATTCACTGGGTAGTACTACAATGCCTCTGCCTTTTCTACATAATTCTGGGATAAATCTGAGAATGGGAAGTACTGGTAGATGCTCCTGCCCCACGTTGATGCTGGGAAAATGAAAATGTTATTTACCAAATCATCAAACCATTGACGCAAATTCTGTGAGGACTTAAATTCAGTGATGACAGCAGCTTCTGCAAGATTTGCCCATGGAACTCCATCCTATTTTCCTAGGCAAGCTTCCCATCCAACCATCACCTCCACTAGACAGAGTGCTTCTTGAGGACAAGAGCATCCATGAGCCTACCTTCGTGACCCCCACCTTGCACGTGGTAAATATGGAAACAGACACAAAGGAACTGAAAATGGTGAAAATGGTGAAACTGGTGTAGCTCTTCGACCTCACAAATTGCAAACTGGTTTGGCTCTTCAGCCTCACAAATTGTTAAATCTATGGTTTTTCAATTTTGTTTTGCTTCTCAGCTACAAGTTTTTTAGGCACCTGCCACCCTGCAGGAACTTTACCAGGCATGTCTCATTGATTGGTTGTTCATGAGAATCATACTGGTGATATTGTCCCTACTTTGCTGATGAAAAAACAGAGGTTTTGAGGAATTCTGTAACTTGCCCAGGTTACTCAGCATCCAAGAAGGCTTGCTCAACTGTCAAGCTCATGCTCTTTCCACTCTCCATCCACACTCACTCCACTGCTCTCTCAGCTGCTGCTAACCTGGCCTCTTGAATGTCTGCCAGATACTCCAAGCTTCATCCTCCCTCAGGACCTTTGCACTTGCTCTTGTTCCTAGAAGGCTGTTCTATATACCAGCAATCTATATACTTATATCTTCACATCTCAATATCATTTCATAAAGGCCATTCTTGACCACTCTATCCCAGACTGATTTTCCCCCCTCTGGCCAGTTCTTATTCCTCTGCCCTATTTTATGGTTGGTTATAGCACTTAACTATGCCTGTCTGTATCTTATATTATGCAATATGTCTGGAGTTCGACTATTTCCTAAAATTTTAGAATTCAAGGCATTTGCTAACTGGCTTCAGATGACTTAATTTTGTAGCAATTGAATTTTTTTCTGCCATTTGTTTTGTGTTCATAAGTGACATTTTCCCATTTACCAGTTGATGTGGTTTAAGTAGATAATAGAAGATGCCAGCATGAAGGCGTGAGAGCAGCATTGCCACCCTTGTGGAACATTCTATTGCATTCTTTTTGATTGGTCGGCATTTATTATTTTCTGTTTCTTCCTTTATTGCTATTGGCACCATTTTCCACCCCAATGTTAACTAAAAATTAATCCACAAAAATATTAAAATGTGATATGTTCCCTAAGCCTTGTTTTCATTTATCATCTTTATGTCCTTGCCAGTAAATTTTTTTGGCATTTGTTTTAACTTTGCATTCAATGAGAATTGATGGAGTGTAGGAGCATGAACCTGGCTGCAATCAAAATTTCACAAAGGGATGTAATTAATACCAAAAACAGCAATAAGGACGCTAGCTGGCATTTAATGGGTCTGTGCTACACGCAAGGCAGCGTTTCACGTGCTTTATGGGTGTTTGCAAACAATCCTTAGAGCAGGCCTGTCCGCTGCGTGCTGTTACTCCCCACAGCACATGAAGATCCAAAAGCCCAAGTCGGAGAAACTTGGTTAAGCAGCAGCGGCAGAATTTGAATCCAGGCAGTCCGGCCTCGTGTGCACTTACCTGTTCTGTAAGTGCACGGGTGCACTGGGGAGCTGCTGCTAGTCTGCCTCTGGGATGCTTCCTACAGAATTCATAAATGCAGGCGGAGAGCTCTGCACACAAACCCAGGGACCTGATGCACAGCGAGTCGACGTTCAATGTGCCCTGGAGTTTCATATTTATCTGGCGCTTCTCTAAATGCTTACATGTTCCAATTAAGTCTTTCGATGTCCCCATCAACCCAAGTAGGCAGGTGTCATTAGTACGCTCATTTTAATTTTAAAGAGACAGAGGCAAGGGAAGGATCGATCACGTGTCTATACATGCCCAGCTGGTGAGAAGGGGAGTGAGGAGTCAGACCCTGGAAGCTGGCTTCTACCCCATGCCTCATCTCAGTCCTTCACAGACGGCAGTGTCTTGTTAAGATGCAACATTCCGTGGCGACTTTTTATTTATCTTTTTCCTTTTTTTCATCTAGGAAGCTCGAGGGACAGACTGTGCAAGGAGCCTTTAAGCCATGAATGCTCTTTAAAACTTACAACAGTAAAAAATAATAGGAGAGTAGGAAAGAGAAAGAGTCCTCATAAATCAAGGTGTTTTTTTTCTTTCTTTTTTTTTTTTTTTTTTCCTTTGTCTGAGCGTTTCCAATTGGCAGGGAGTTTCAAGAACAAGTTTTTGTATTTGTGGGGGATTTAGATTCAATCAATAGCCTCAATTTTCACATTATTAAAGTAATTCTGAAACTGTCAAGAATTCTGACCCATAAACCACGTCTTATGTGTTCAAACTGGATCAGCCACAGAACGGTCAAAAATCTCATTTTTCAATCCACTTCATCAACCAGACAGTAATGGACAAGCGTCTGCTAGAATAAGCCCGTTCATTTGTAAAAACAATTAGAGGAGAAGCCGTTTGGGGATCAAGAAATGTTGGCCACAGGGGATGAACCATCAAAGCCACGTCTTTAAGTATTTCTATAGGGAGTCCTGTTGCCATTTGAAAGCGGCTGGGACTTGTCGACAGACTCCCATGTCATGGTGAGAGAGAAAACCAAAACACTCCAGTCTGTAGGTATTTTGACATAGAATTGAAAGGTCAGGTAGCAAAGTGCTTCACAAAATTAATGTGCACAGGAATGGGAGATCCAAATTCTAGTTAAAATGCAAATTCTAATTCAGTAGGTCTGGGTCAGAACCTAAGATTTTATATTCCTAACAATCGCCAGGTGATGGGTCACATTTTGGGCACAAAGCTCACATGGTGGGAAGTCACAGACTCTGAAATCAGACAGACATGGTTTGAACCCATCTCCGCTATTGCCTGCTCGTGGGACTTTGAGGAAACCCTCCTCTCTGAGCCTCCATCTCCTCATTGGTCAAATTTCTACCAGACAAGATAGAAGCTACAACTGTTGTGCCTCGTATGGAAAAGAGCAGAAATTCAATAAATAGAAGCCGTCCCCATAATAATGCACATTATTATGCACATATTAATAGCTCCTGTTATCTAAAAAGATTAGGGCAAAACGGGAGAAGATGTTAGAAATGAGGATGTGAATGGGATCCCCAAATCTGTCAAATAAAGTTCCTCTCTTCATTTATTAAGCATCCTTCTTTGCTAGTCATGGCTTGAGTACTTTCCATGCATAATTCTTATGACTGAAAGAGCAAATCACTTCATTTCATTATCACCAGGACCCACAAAGTAGGTGCTAATACCATCCGCGTTTCACAGAGAAGGAAACTGAGGCTTAGAGTTACTCAATAACATACGCAAGGTTGCCCAAAAGTGACAAAGGAGGGACTTGAATTTGGTTCTCACAGCTCGCAAGCTCTTGCTCTTAAACTCTAATAAATGGTCTTGAGTATACAGCTGATAGTAAGTGGAGTGAGCTTGGCCCCCTACCTGAGAGGAGCTCCTGTTCCCCTGTGTGAGGCTAGTTGAGGACAATTGGAGATGCACCTCCAATCGACAAAACCATTTCAATTACTCTGAAAGAATTGGAAAGTCCCTCAGGGAAACATCCACTTACACAGATTGGCAATGAAAGTCGGAGCATTAGAGTGTCCTTGGGAAGAATCTGGGTATATGCTGAGCTCCCCAGTTATTTTATAGAATCCTGGTTGTTCTGGAAGTAAGCAATTCATAGCACTCTGCCTGCATTCCCTTACCTATTAACTGGACCACCTTCATGGAATTATTCCACTCCTTTTGTGGTAAATTGCTTTTCACATTTCCTCTAGTTCCTGCCTATGTAATCCTGAGTATTTCATTTGCTGACTTATTGATGCTGGACACAGGTGAGAGACCCTAGCAAATAAAGCTTGGTTCTCTGATTGTTTGTAAAACTCACGGCTCTTTTTGCCACAAGTGACAGAAATTCAATTCAGACTAGTTTAAGGGGGGGGGGGGACTATTTATTAACTCACCTACCTGACTCAAAACCTGATGGGCTGGCTTCAGGAACAGCTAGACCCAGGGGCACAAACAATGTCATGAAGCCCTAGTTCTTACATCTGTCAGTTCAGCTTTCCTTTGCATTGGCTTAGTTGTCAGATGTCTTCTGATGGTGACAAAATGAGGCACAGGAACTCTGTGCTTATGTTCTTATCACAGTTTGTGTTTCCTTCCCTGTGGTTTGGGGAGATATCTAGATTTACTCCAATGGATGAATCTGAGACACTACTTTGTGTCTCTCCTTGAACGGATCACCATGGCCAAGGGAATGAGATATGCTGACTGACCAGGACTTGAGTATGTGACCACCATCCTTAAGGCATAGGACAGGATCACCCAATGACCATGGGGACGAGGTGTAGGAAGAGGTGGTTTACCAAAATGCTGCCGTCCAAACCAGAGAAAACAAATGTTCGGCAGGTGAAACATCAGAAAGCCACCATGGTGCTTATGGACAGGCTCTCACTAGATGCCAGGACATCCTAAGAGGACTGGAAGGAGCTGCAGAGTAACAGAGACCCACTGGTAAAAGGATATGTCCCATCTGGCCTGGTGACTGTTTCTAACCACATAATACAGGTACTACTGTGGTGTGCATGAAGGAGACTCACACCAGTCAGGGACAGGCTGGTGCTAGGGGATGGGGGTTGTTATGACTGCTAGAACTCCTGGTCTAAAATGGTACAGCTTGCACAGCCAACTCTGGGTGTGGTTCTACCCCCCTCCCCTGTGACCCATGGGGTGCTGGAAGATGACAGAAATTTCCCAACTTCGTACCAAAGTGATTCATCTTTATCATCGACCCTTTCAGGTTTTCCAAGACCCCAAACAGCAATGAGTTCTGTACAAGAGGTACTTCTTGAGCGAGCCAGTGGGATATTGAGGCGGACTCCGAGGCTGACCATTCTGGGTGGCGGAACACTTCCTGACTGCCACCAAGTCAGTCTGAGATGGGGGGAAAAAAAAGGAGGGGTGGGACCACAAAGCATCTGGGTGGTTGCATGCGCACGCCCACAGAGTTTGACAGAAATCACTCTGTTAAATGCAGTAGACCGCCAAATACTGAATAGTTAAGCCAAAGGTAGAAACAGAAAAATTATTATGACCAGCACAAATTCTGCTCAGGGCCTCAGGGATCTGGGTACCATGGAAAAAGCAATTGTGTTCAAGGCTATTTTACATGATCCACATATCAATGAAGAAGTTTCATATTTGGGGAATTTAATGATCCACGGAAAATTGCCAGCAAGTTAAAAAACTATATAGTGTTGATTACTGTATTGGATTTCCACATCTTTTTCGGTTTGATCTCTTCACCGGGGAGACCGAAGGACGGGTGAACCTAACAAAAATACTCTGGAAATTTCATCAGAGAGTGCAAATCGAAGGTAAATGATACCAGAATTATCTTCCAGGATCCCGACTTCTACAAAGTTGGCCCTCTTTGCTTAGAGAACTCAATACTGTTATGAATGGCGAGGAGCAGAAACACCAGTCAGATCGGCTTCAGGAGGAAAAGACCGTGGATGGTGTCACTCAAGAATCCTGGGAAGGCTCTGGCTATGTCAGGGACTCACGCGATGTCGTCAGGAGTTGGTCTCTCTCTCCCTTTCAATTGTTTCTTCTTCTGCATTGGTCTCATCTCAGGTACCTTCTGCCATCCCTGGGGACTCCAGACTCACACATCATCCCAGGTTAAGGATGATGGGAAACAGGCTCCACTGCTGGTACTTCCCTCAAAGGTCCTACGATACCCTCTGACTAGGCCAACATGGATCTGGTTCCTCCTGGACCATGCACTGTGTCCAGAGGACCTTGAGTACCTGACCGGCCAGCTCTGCTTCACTAGATCGGCCCTGGGAGTAAAGAATACAGCTCCAGTGAATGGAGAAGGAGCTGGTTCCTCAAAGGAAATGCAGGATACTATCAGCAGAAAAAGAAAATGCTTTCTTCATAGTCAGAGGAAATCGTTATCTTTTAAAAAGGGTTCAGGCACAATGAACTCATCCATGAAGACCAAGGGCAAATGGCTACCCCTAGATGGACAAGGACAGCAACTTTCTTACTTTCCCAGACTCCCATCCTTTTGTGTTGTTTTTCCCCTTGTGACCCAGTCCACTTTTTGCCTGTCTGAAAATCAAACCAGACTCCCCAGTCCAGAGCCCACCATTAGATGGACTTCCTTTCTAAAGAGAAAAATGAGCGATTCTGCATTTTGTAAATGATTTCTCCTGTCTTGGGCAATTCAACCAACCCCTCTGAGGTCATTTCAATTAACTAGAAGTCACGCAGGTACTCAGCGTTAGATCAAATAATAAGACTACTGAAGGCCCCTGAAGAAAGCACGGAGGGCGAGTCTCCAGCACACGGAGCTGTAGGTTTTCTAAGGAGCGTAGGAAAGGACCATGAGAAGAATGGGGCAAAATCCAAATGTTGTGTCCTTTTGACACAAAATGGAGAAATTAATTCTTCTTCAGCAGGGCACAGCCCACACACATTCCCTTTCCTTAATCAAAACTGAGCATGAGTAACTTGGCCATTAGTACACCTCACAGTAAAACTTCGAAGATCTTTCATATCTCTTAGAAATCATAGTTCTTTAAATACTGGCCTGAAGGTTCCCAACCTCTCACTCTACTGTTGCTGTGAAAAATAAAAATAACAAACAAACAAATAAATAAAATTTTTAAAAAACCAAGAACACATAGTTAATTATTTCTAAATGGACGGAAAACGTACTAAGGGAATTCCTTTCTGTGGGGTAAAACACTTCTCTAAAAAGGAAGAATCAGTTTGTAATGTGAGTGACCCCTCCCAAAACTCCAGGAATAACAAATAGATATGCACCAACTCTTCCTGATTCAGGGATCACCGAGACCAGGGGTCGGCAAATTTGTTTTGTGAACACCTGGAGAGCATCTATTTTGGTTTTGTGGTCAACCCTGCCTTTGCAGTACAAAAGCGGCCATAGACAATATATAAACCAAAGAATGTGGCTGTGTTCCAATAAAACTTTATCTATAAAAATAGGCACTGGGCTAGAGTTAGCCTCGCAGGTCAATTTGCTGACCCCCCGATCTAGAACACTGGGTTGAGAAGGATTCTGGAGTTCTGTCTGAACTCAGAAGGAAAGACCGTCGAGTCAGTCAGTGACGTCTGCCAAAGGCTCAGGGAAGAAAGGCTACGGCATCATCCCGCAGGTCTGCTGCCCCTGCAAGCCCAACTGGTTTGCTATTCATCCACGTGCCCAACATGTGCCCTGAGTCACGAACTGTGAACTGGCAGCCCAGGGTGACAGACGTGGTCTGGGTTTTCTCTGCAGGTTAACTAACTATCTAACTAACTAACTAATTATCTGGATCCCACATAGGGATCCAGCTCATGACCTTGGCTTTGTAGCACCAGCCTTAACCTGCTGAAATAACCTTGCTCCAGGTCGGGCTCCTAGAAAAAGCAGGAAAAAATAATGTCCTTGTTCTTTTGAAACGGTAGCAACTCACACTGGGAAAATGGTCATTAGGGGAATGAAGAGTTAGCATCTGTCCCAATTTAACCTCTTGTTATTAGATCTCCTTAGCTCTCCTATTTCAGGGGCTGTGGATTCACGAAACTTATAATAAGCGTGCTAGACCTCCAATAAACACAGGCTGCTGTTCCTTCCTCTGCGAGGCACATAATGCACTGTTTAGGAAGAAAACCAGAAATCATTTCCAAACTATGTAATATGGGGAAAATGAAAAGAAAATACAGGAATTCATAACATTGTGAATTTTTTTTTTCTCTTCCAACTATGTCAGCGATGGAGATTTTTTAAAAAAACATAAACTTATTTTTTGGAAGAGATCTAACATGAAAACAGAAAACTAGGCATTTCAAAGATTTTAATTATAACCTGTTGCCTTTGAGGGCGGGGGCGGGATCTTTACACAGACTACAAAGGACGTTAGGAACCATTGGTAGAATGCAGGAACCAATGAATCCTACTTCTGGAACAGGAAGCAAGAGCTGGCTTCACTGGCATGTGGCCCACACGTCACCCAGGACCCAGCATCCGTTAGGGCGCTGCATTCAGAAGGGCCCTAAGCTTGGCTCAATGCTCACCTGTCACCATTCAGAAATTCTTAATAATTTTTGAACACAGGGCTCCATGTTTTCATGTTGTAGCCAACACTGATGCACAAGTTACTAAATATAATTCAGTTCTAGTCTGCTCCATACGATTTGGTGAAAAGCATCCAGAGATTACTTTTCTTCCTTCATTCATTCCTTCTTTCATTTTTTATCATTTATTCACTGAATGTTAAATCTTTCAGTCTTCCTCTATGTCCCCCGCTGTTTCAAGCTCTTTCTATCTAATCTGATCATTACCACAACTCTGTACAAAGGAGAAGCAAAGACTCGAGCCACGTGGCTGCGCATGTCGGATCCAGCACATAGCCCTTAGCCTGTGGGATTCTCGAGTCGGATCTTTTAATGACATTTCAAATCTTATCCTAGAAAAATCTTGGGATGCCTGGGTAGCTCAGTCAGTTAACCATCTGACTCTTGGTTTAGGCTCAGGTCATGATCTCATGGGTCATGAGATTGAGCCCCGTACTGGGGGTGGGGGTGTCCATGCTCAGCAGGGAGTCTGCTTAAGATTCTCTCCCTCTGCTCCTTCCCCTCCTCTCTCTCTCTAAAATAAATCTTTAAAAGAAAAAGTCTCAAATGTAGTTATATTTTTTTCTTCACATCCAGTGTTAGTCAGTCTTTAAAGTACTACCCAAAGAGTGACCTTGACCTCTGTGGGGCCACTTCTGTAATTCAAGGTAGGGGAGCACACCATCAGCACCACTTCGAAAGCCCACTTAGATGAAACTCGATTCCACAGACATACAAGCTAATGTAAGCTGCGGTTACATGACCAGGCACCAGGAACCAGAGGTGACTGGAACACAGCATTGCTCACCCGGCCTTCCCTACTCAGGGATAAAAGTTGAAATCTAGCCAAACAGCTCGTGGGACTCCCTGTCCCTATTCCCCAAATTGTTGCTGAGAAGAGAAATCAAAAACAAAACAAAACAAAACAAAAAGCCCTAAATTTTACTGTTTTGCTGTGGTAGATACTTTCAAGCTTGTAGATTTTTGAAGTGCAAAGCATATTCTGTTCGGAGTTTGAGACCCTTATGCCAGTAACATAAACAATAAAATAAAAATGGGCTCTTCAGAAATCCCCCCTGAGAGATCAGAGGTGCTGGGACAAGTCTGCCCCACACCAGTGCAGCCATTAGACTCCACACCTGCTGGCGGGGCCCGCGCATTTTCACAGGGCTGCGTTTCCAGGAGCATTTCTTCTAACAGGCAAGAGAAACAGGAGCTTGGCTCTCCCCCGATAGTATACTGGCAGCTTTTACCATAGAGTTAATACTCAACACATTTTCTGCTGTCGCCGTGTCACACTCATGCTTGCTCGTTCATCTGGTCAAAAGTAAACTTACATGTTGGTCAGAGATATTCTGAATAACTCAAAGTGTCCCCTTGGCCCCAGATGGTCCCGAAAGTTAATCACCCAGGGCTGTCTGGAGTCACCACACCCAACCCCCAGCAACACATCAATACGATTCAGCCGAATGAGTCAGAGCGTGTCACCCTCCTCCAAATCAGAGCACTCTGATGTCTGTGCAAGGACGCTGTGCTTACGACGTCAGCCCCAGACACAGCCGCGTGTCCGGCACGTAAGATGCTCAGCGAATATGTAATGAGTCAATGGTCAAATATATTAATTAATTAAAGTACTTTTTTTTCTTAGCTCAAAGTGATAATGTCCAGAACCCCGGGAAGATCTTCCTTGCAACTCGGCCGAGCTTGACCAGATGTGGACACTTAAAAAACTGTGAACAAGTAGTGACAACAACCATTCTTCGATGCCTACCATCTCCTAAACACTTTCCAGGTACCATCTTATTTCATGTTTGTGGTAGCCCGGGACAAGGTCCTGTGTTTAGCCCATTTTACAGGTGAGGTGAATGAGGCTGGTTATGCCAGTTAGACGTAACCAGACTCTGGGAGAGGATACAGATCTTGTGGAAAATGTATTCAACTGGGGTCCCTTTTCATGGAAAAAAAATGGCAAATACAAAACTGGAGATGAAAGGGAATACTCAATCTTGATTGAGAAAAATAATCACAACAATTTTCTGGAGACTTGGAGATTCACTACCCTTTCTTCTAAGATCTCTTTGACAACATCAGAACTACTACACAGAAATGCTTCCCGGTTGTACCACCGCTTCTCCTTCTCCCTAGAACGTCCCATGAACTCAGAATCCCAGCGGCTTAGGCAAGAGAAGGGCCTGGATGTTTGAGCTTTGGTAGCTTTGGGGTAAATGTGCCTCTGCCCAGATCTAATTGCTCTGAACCCTTGTTTTCTTGTCCACAAAATGGAGGTTACAACAGTACCTACCTTCCAAGGTTGTTGGGAGAAATAAAAGATTTTAGTACATGTAAAAGTGCTTAGAATAGTGTGTGATCCTAGAAAGCATTCAGAAAGAAAGGGAGGGACAGAGGGAAGGGCAGAAGGAGGGAAAAAATCCATCTTGACAAACATGTGACCCTTGGCTAACTCCTTCAACCTGTTCCCAAAGCACCTGGTTCCCAAGGTTCAATGAAAAGACCCAAGTAAGACATGGGAATCTGTTTAGAAGAGCCTGAACCTAACTGTCACAGCACATCATGATGATGAGGGTGATGACCAGGAGGGGTGATTACCATTTGTTGGCTGTTTACAACCTCCATCCACAGATGAACTCCTATGAGGCTTACACGGGTTCAACCACAGGCATAGGACCGGCTTAACGCACTGTCAGAAAAAACTACAAGGCAGACAGACGTTCTGCTTCACTTCTCACTTTGGAGTTTTGGGAAGATTCCTCCTTGGCTCATGAGGAAAGATGAGGGAGCAGCTCTTACAAGTGGAAACTGATTGGATACTGTGTCTAGCACGTGGACTACAGCCCTTGTGACTCTCCACTTAGATCCCTCCTCCACTCACAGGTCACGACCACAGAACACTGACTCTACCCTCTGTGACTCAGTTGCATCATCTGGAAAGGAAAGATCCTCACCTGATCTGACCTGTCTTTCCAGTTTGTTGCGAAGATCATGTGAGATAGTATGTGTAAAGCGTCTCCTGGGGTCTGCACACAGTAATGCTTAATTATGAACACTTCTGCAGAATCATAGAAACGTACTTTCCCTCTTGCCCAGTAATTGAACTCCAGTGAATTTTCCTTAAGAAAAATTAACAAAAGAACAAAACTATAGGCACAAAGATATTCCTTGCGAGGTCATCTGCATTCATGTTACTTTTTAGAAAGTATCAAAGATGCTCGTTATCTATAACAGCCAATAACTGGAGACGACCTCATTGCACCACAGCAGTGTCATGTTGGATGTATTACGGCACATCGATACGATAGAATATTATGAGGACATTAAAAATGACAATTGTGAAAACAGCATAGTGACATGGAATGGTTCTTGGTACAAGGCTATACAAAGAAATGGAAGGCACAGTGACACAGCTGCTCTGTAATAACTGGGACTATATTGGTCCCGCTCACCGAAGCACCACCAGCACCCAGTACGGGGCATGCACTAAGCGAACAAGGACTGAATGGACTAGGAATCCAAGGACCTGGACTCAGAAAGTCAAGTGCCTGTTTTCATTGTTTCTACAGTTAAAGACAAGGGGGGAAAGAGGAAAGGTATGGAGGAAGCAGAGAAAGGGAGGGAGGGAGGGAGGAAGAACTTCAGGCTCTCTGTGACCCTGAGAGCCACTGTAACACGATTTAAGAGCTGAGACCCTGGGGTCACACAGACTTACATTTGACTCTCAGCCCCATCCCCCAACATTTGCCCGCCTGAACAAGCTGTACAAGTTATACAATTTCTCTTAAATCAAGTGCACACAGATATGAAACAGACAAAAACATTAACAAAAGCATTAATCTCTTGGGATTACCATGAAGAATAAATTAATTTATGCAAAGCACCGAGGATGCCCAATCTTGGTACCGGCTTTTGATACTCCCATTAGCATCATTTTCTCATCTTATGAAAAAATCTTCTGAGCCTCTAACATACAGCAGAGAAAACAAATAATGATAAAACTCCCAGGCAGACTCTGGGAAAGAGCCACACAATACCACCAGGGGACACGCGTGCCCCACCACCACCACCTCTCTGAAGCCCCTTAGTGATATCACAGAGAGAAGCACAAGCAACCCTTCCAGCTTAGGGAAGTGTGTTCTCACAGACTCACTAAACCGGTGCATTTTCTCATCAAACAGTTACTTTCACAGACCAACTGCAATGGTTCCATCCACAGAAATAATTAACATGCCCCTGGAAGCCTTTATTGATATTCAGTTTGTAAAGCAGTGACCTAGAGACAGGGCAGCTCTTGCAGATTAATGGCCCACAAGGGTCATTACTGGTGCAAAGGCCCTTCCAGGGGCTACCAATTCCGTTCTGCTGGTTGTTAGCCCACAGTTCGAACCACCAAATGCTCCGTGCACACAAGGGTCTCCATTAGAGGTTGGAGTGGGCATGCGGTAACAGGATTTGCTTTCCCGTGCTCCACTTTGCATTTTTCAAAGCCAAGAGAGAGGGGCTTAGTATTGGAATCAAATATTTATTTATGCTGGAAATCTTCACGCAAAACAACCCCGTTCAGCAGGTACCCACTCCAGCGTCTGTGTCGCCACAGCTGGGATGGTATAGTGCTTGGCCCAAACCCATTCTCCTTTCTTCTTTGTAACAGAACACCGAAGACACTCTGAGCGAAGTCGTGCTCAGCCAAATGACCACATTCCCCAGCCCTCCCGGCGCCTGGAGGAGCTACGGAGACACAAGCAGAAGTCACCTTGTGGGACATCTGGAGCAGCTCTGGTGCTGCCTTTTTCCAGACTCCTACCTGGAGCCCCAGCAGGTAGCTATGGCCTTAGGAAACTTTAAAGCCAGGGGAGCCCGGAGCTGGAGGAGCCAGGCGGCCACTGACTGTCTCGGCTGCTACACCAACACTCGTCGGCCTACCTGCCGCCCTCTTTTATGTGTGGGAGAAAAAAAACCTGTCAAGAACTGTGAAGGGTCCAATATTTCACCCTCCTCACAAGATAACCAGGGAGCCTGCCAGTTTCAAGGATTCTGGCAGAAGAAATGAGACTCCTAGGTCAGAGACAAAGGAATTTACTGCTCACTGTATGGCTCATGGTCACTCTGTTTCCCTGCGCCCCCCTCCCCCCTCCCCAGGGTCCAGCAGCCCCGGGGGGGATTCCAGGCATGCAGCAGCTTTGCATCAAAGCTAAGGAACCCCAGACTCAGGAAATCTGATTGGGGTGGGGGGTACTGGCTGTGAACACACCTGTCCAACCTTAACCTCGTAAAGAGACGTTATCTTTATTATACTACATGACAAACACATCTTCCCTGTGCCCCAGAGGGAAGCAATTCATCTTTGAAAGCTGTTTGCAACCAGTATCCTGGAGAAGACATTCCAGAACAAAAGCTCTCAGTGTCTCTGTGCACAAAACACGAGAAAGACCCGTGGAGGACCCCTCCCCACAATGAGCGTCTATTTTGTTTAAGCTCCCATTAGTTCCAATCTCTGTTACCAGCCACTGAATGGAAACTCTCACCGATTCTTTCAATAGCCACACTGTCCTGTCATTTTCTTTCACGCATAATACAATGCTGGTCACCTGAATCTCTTCTAGATCCAGAGGCCATGGAGGGTAGAAGAGAGCAGTGGGCTAACTCTGGAACCAGACTGCCTGGGTTCTGATCTCAGTGTGGGCTAACTCTGGAACCAGACTGCCTGGGTTCTGATCTCAGTGTTACTGCTCGTTAGCTGTGTGACTCTGGCAAGTTACTTAACTTCCCTGTGCTGGGTTTACCCGTGTGAAAAGCAGGAATTCTAAGAGCAGCTGCCTCCGAGTCATGCTGAGAATTAAGTATTCACACACAGAAAGTACTAGACAGGGCCTGGCACCGTGAAGTGTGAGCTGTGGAGAAGGACACAGCGGGCACAACCACAGTATAAGAATCACACAAATCTGAGCGTGATGGCTGGGTAAACATCTCAACCACTTGAAAATGTCTTTATCCTGCAAAGTCACATGCTTCCCTCCGAGAGCTCGGGGACAGAAGAGGAAAACGCTTACAAGACACAGCACCATGCCCGGCACCAGTGAGCACCCCTAACAGAACAGCCACCGTTGTTACTATTGTTCATTTCGTGTTAGTCTTCAGATCTGTCCTTCAATCATTTAGAGACATCAGAAGACCTTTGTACTTCTTATTTTATCACGTGAACATTTTTAGTCAAACATTATTAAATTTCTCTGATTGCAGACCCCTTTAATCTTCGAATTTCATTCTGACCAAGGTCACCTGGGGTTGCCCCAAACTCATCAAATTCTCCATCAATTCAACTGCATCATAGAAAGATACAGGTGCTCGGAGCCAACCATATTCATGCTTCCAAATCAGTGAAAAAGATTTGGTCTTTCTTCTTTTAAAAGGTCTCTGAACTCCATTTGTTCTACATAATACTTTATGAGAAGGATCCAAGTGCTAATTGAAAGCATTTCATTCCCCATATATTAAATAAAAATGAGATCTGAACTGCTCGTCTACACTAAAATCCTCCAATGCTATTCACATTTTAATATGAATCTAACATATTGAAACAATTTCAGAAATTTGAAAGTTGAAAGATTTTTATAGATTTTCTTAAAGTAAGATTGATTTGAATTATTTTTTAAATACAACATTTACTAGAATGTCACTATAGAATTTCTTCATTTCATCACATCTTTTTGACAGCTGAGAAAGGTCTCCTTCATACTTCTAAATTAGATCCTGTAATAAATGCACAATCTTAACTTGAGACAGGTTTATTACGTGACAAAAACTCCCAGCAGTAAGCTCGTAATTATGCAGTAATATGTAGACACTGAGCTTGGGCATGTGTCCCAATATTGTGCAAAAATCTGAAAAGAGCTGAATGTTGGGTGATCGAAGGAGTTTCCATTTATTAAAGTGTTCGGAACAATATTTCATCCCAGCAAGCTCCTACAGGTGCATGTCTGTTCTTCCTCATTTTTTCTGACATCACCATTCCGAATTCTCAAATTCACCAAAATAAATCTCGGGTTCCTTCTGCTAATATATTTTTCAACGATAGGGTTGTAAAAAACACTCAGAAAAACAGTCTCAAGATTTTTGAGGCTTGCCATTAGTGAGCCAGGAGTAACAAAAACTACACCAGAGTCTGATACAATGCAACAAGTATTTATTGAGGACCTACAATGTATAACATATGAGGAGTTCTCCCTTAATTGTCCAGCAAACTCCTATTCATTCTGCAAGGAAGTCCAGACGTCCTCCCTCTAGGAAGGCCTGGATTTCCCTTAGCTCAGCATAGAACAGGCATAGGTATTCCTCCTGGGTCATCTCATAATGCCCTAAGCACATCTCAGTCATTGCATTTATCCCATTTGGTGTGATTTTTTTTTTTTCAACGTTTTTGTATCATTCGTTGGTATCCTAGGTATTAACATCTGGCTTAGAGCACAGCAGGGGCTCTTGTCAGGGCGATGACAGTACATACATGAAATATCTTCAAGGAGTTTGATGCAACTAGAAGAGAAAACAAGTTTGAGGTAAGGCATGGGGGACCCGCAACTCTAGAGGGGAGACGGGAGCAGGCAATGAAGGAATGGCATGACCTGTGATGGGCTAGGATGTACAGAGCAGTCAAACGTCTATAACACACAGTCTGTAGTAACAGAAACAAGGAGAGTAGGCTGGGTAGCACTACAGGGACTTGTGGGGTCTTTGGCAAAATGAACAGAGAAAAAGCCCAGAAAGCAAAATTTCCTAATCTTTAAACAAGACCCATCTTCAAACAGGGCAGATCTGGCCACCAGCTGGACACCTCTGAGAAGTTTTAGTTCCCAGTCCTAGGTTCCAAGTGCAGCCCTCTCCACGAATGTGCTAGCAACAAAAGAAAACAATCACTCATAGACCTGCAGGCCAAAACAGCACACGTTTCTTCTTTTTAATAAAGATAAAAACAAAAATAAGGACTTCTGTCTCGGATAAGGTGGAATAAAAAGGACCATATTTTCCCCCAACATTAAAAATTGAGAAAGTCAGCCAAAATATATGGAAAACTCATTTCCAGACATTGGACAACAGGCAGCATAGGACCAAGAAGAGAAACAGACAAGGTGAGCCCTACAATTGTACCAGCTCACGACCTGAAAGCTGTTTCTAGGCTGCAGTATGAAGAGAGGAAACCCAAATAAATCCTGGTGATCCCACAGAAATGAGGAAGGAAAAACCAAAGTTGTAGAGGTCAGGGTGGCTGGAATTTAGGTATCAGACCATCAGAATATGCACAGAAACACAGCTCCCGAGATTTGCAGACGTGTCCTCAACATACTGATACACACATGCATGAGAAGAAACTAAATAAGCCCAAAAGAAGAACCATTGGAAAGATGAAGAAAGAACTATTTCTTTTCCTGACACAGGGCTGGGTTTACACAGGGCTGGGAAGAGTTTGTCTTCCCAAAAACCAGAGAGGAAAGATTTCATAGTATAGAGGGTGTTGGGTGCAATCCTCAGAAAAGTTTCACATTAGTAATTAAACTACATTAGCTTGAGACTAATGGATATTCTTGTCCTGACGTAAACGAGACTGAAAGCAAATCTCAGAAGAATTCAACTGATTCCAAGTAACTTAATAGCCTTCTGGAACAAAAAATCCAACACTATCTAAAGGAATATTAAAAATATCAACTCCAGCTACCAGCAATATAAACTTTGCAATGGGCAGCATCCAATAAATAATTACAAGACAGGAAAGGAAGCAGGAAAATAAGACCTAAAATTATGAAAAATATCAATCAATAGAAATAGAAGAGATGATGGAACCAGAAAAAAAGGAAGTGAAAGTAGCTGTTACAAATATGTTTCATATGTTCAAGAGAGGACAGGAAAAGCGTGATCAAAAATTAAAGGAAAACATGATCATAAAAAAAGTAAATGAAAGCATGATAGTAGAAATGAAAGCATGAAGTAAAGGAAAGCATGATCATAAAATAAATAAAGGAAAGGAAAAATATATAGAAGATGCAAGTGGAATGTATAAAGATAAAAATTACAATATAAAAAATGAAATATACACCAACTGGAATTAACAGTTTGCAGACTTGAAAACACAATAGAAACAATCCAAAACGAAGGACAGAAAGAAAAGAGTATATAGAAAATACAAAGGATATACAGAAAGAAGAAAGAGGGAAAAACAGACAGGATAACATTAAGATATATACATTGATATATATAAAATACATATATATATGAAAGTATATATGTATGTGTGTGTATATATATGAAAAAAATATTCCCCGAAGTTTCAAAATATACAAAACAAAAAAAATTCTAAATATTAAAGAATAAATAGACATAAACACAATTACAGGTAGACATTTCAATAGTCATGTTTCAGTAGTTGGTAAAACAGACAGAAAACCAATAAACATGAAAAAGAGTTGAACAAGTTGTCATAATTAACATTTATTAATCACTCTGCCTAATAAAGAAAGTCTGCATACAATAAAAGTAAATTGAAAAGCAAAATTTACCCCCCCCCAGATATTTGGCAATTAAACCACACACTTCTTTTTGACCTTTAAGATTTTATTTACTTATTTATTTATTTATTTGAGAGGGCAGGTGCTCAACCGACTGAGCCACCCAGATACCCCTAAACCACATGCTTCTAAATATTCCATATGTTTAAGGGGGGAAAAAAACACAAAAAAATTGGAAAAGCTTTTAAACTGAATACAAATGAAGACGGAATACATGAAAAAGTGTGGGATGCAGCTACAGCAGTGAATAGAGGGAAATTTATAGCATTAAATTGCCAATATTAGAAAAGAATGAAGGTCTCAACTCTATCATCTAAACTTCTTCCTTTAAAATACTTGATGAACAATATTAACCGTCCCAAAAAAGTAGAAGAAGAAAAATAATAAAGGGCAGGTAGCAATGAAATTGAAAACAGGAAAAGAGAAAATCAATGAAACAAAATCCGGTTTTTTGAAAGATTTTTTAAAACTGACACTCCTGGGGCGCCTGGGTGGCTCAGTGGGTTAAGCCACTGCCTTCGGCTCAGGTCATGATCTCAGGGTCCTGGGATCGAGCCCCGCATCGGGCTCTCCGCTCAGCGGGGAGCCTGCTTCCTCCTCTCTCTCTCTGCCTGCTTGTGATCTCTCTCTGTCAAATAAATAAATAAAATCTTTAAAAAAAAAAAAAAAACTGACACTCCTCTGACTCCACTTATCAAGAAAAAGAGAGAAGACACAGATCACTGAAATCAGGAATGTGATAGATGGCATCTCAACAGTTCTTAAAGAGAAAGATAATAAGGGAATATTATGAGCAACATTATGCCATCAAATTTGCCCACTAAGATGAAATGGTCAAATCCTGAAAGATACAAACACAAAATACTACTCAAGAAGACACCGACAGCCCCAATAGCCCTACGTCTACTTAAGAAGTTGAATATAGCTTGACACCGCCCCACAAGGAAAGCTCCAGGCCAGACAGCTTCGCTAGTGAATCTACAGACTTTCCAAAGACCGTACGAAGAGGTGACACATCAAAGTCATTCCAGCAAACCAGCATTATGTAGCTAACAAAGCCAGAGAGACAGTATTTTAAGCAGAAAACTACCATGCACATGCAGACCGCAGGTATAGGTGCCAAAAATCCTTAACAAAATCTTAGGAAATTGAATCCAACATGTAAGCCAAGTGAGATCCATCCCAGTAATGTAAGGTTGTTTTAACTTTCAAAAAGCAGTGTCACTCAATATATTAGCAAACTAAAGATGAAAAACCCAATCATGTCAAAAGATGTAAAAAAATTTTAACAAAATTCCATACCTCATTCCTGATTAAAAACCCTTAGCAAATTGGGAATAGATAGGAATCTCTTCAACATGATAGAAGGCACCTGTGGAAAATCTAGAGCCAAAACACACCGAAATGTTGAAAGACTACACCTTTGTCCTTAGTATAAGGAACAAAGCCAGGGTGCCTGTCCCCATACATTGTCGTACTGGAGGGTCTCACTATTCTAATGTAATATAAACAATGTATATGGACTTTAAAGGAAGTAAAGCTCTGTTAATTGATAGACAACATGGTAGAAAATCCTAAGGAATCTACGAGAAATAACGAGTAGAACTAATAATTGACTTTAGAAAGGTTTCAAGATTCAAGGTCAATGTACAAAAATCATTTACATATCTAAATACTAGCATCAAGGTTATAAAACACTTTGGAATAAATTTTAAAATAAAATATTGCTAAAATAGTTTTCAAAATACTTAAACAGAGGATACACCATGGTCAAAGATTAGATCTGTATATATCACCAGATTGATCTATACATTCAGCAAATTCCCAATCACGCTCCTTGCAGGAATTTTTAGATAAATGAACAAAATGATTCTAAAACTCATATAGAAATGCAACGGTCCTAGAAGAGCCAAAATAATTTTTTTAAAAGAACAATATTAGACGATTTATAGAATATACTATAAATCTCCACTAACCAAAACAACGCAATGCTGGCTTCATAGCAGACGTACAGATCACTGAAGCAGAAGAGATGGTCCAGGAGGACACCAGCACGGGCATAATCAATTGATTATCAGCAAATGTTCCACTCAGGGGCGAAAAGATAGTCTTTTCAACAAATGGTGCAGGAACAATCAGATACCCATATTCAAAAAAAAAAAACAACTTTATCCAGTAACCCACAAGACATGCAAATCTTAACTCAATATAGATGACACACCTAAAGATAAGAGAAAATTGTAAAAACTATGAGTAGGAAATATAGAAACCATCTTTCTGATATTGATTTAGATCAGTGTTAGATGGGACACAAAATAGGAACTAGAAAAGAGAAAAATAAATTGGGCTTCATCGAAATTTAAAATTTTGTTCTCCATAAGATATTATCGATAATATCAAAAGGCAAACCACAAATTAAGAGCAAATTAATAAATACATATCTCATGAAGGAATTATATCCAGACTATATAAAGAATACACATTCATGATTATATCCAGAATATGTAAACAACTCGAACTAAGACCAAACATAATAATAATAAAAGGGCACAAGATTTGAATAGTTACGCACACCATAAAAAATATATGAATGAAAAATATGTACATAAAAAGATGTTAAATTTCATTACTCATTAAGGAAATGTATTAAAACTCATCAAATTGTACACTGGAAAAAGTTAATACTATTAAAAAAATTTTAATGCTCCTATGTGTAAATTAAAAGTAAAGAATTACAATGAGGTATCACTACACACCAAATAAGATTTGGGGGCTACAATTAAAAAGACTTACAATACCAAGGGCTAATAAGAATACGGAGCGACTAAAATTCTCATACAGCCTTAATAGGAATGTAAACTATTAGAGTCACCTTGATAAACAGCTTGGTCGGTGTCTCATGAACAAACCTGACTCCGCAATCTGTAGGCATTTACCCAAGATAAATGACGAACACTCACATACAGAAATGTACTCAAATGTTCACAGCAGGGGTGCCTGCATGGCTCAGATCATAGGCCTGAGGTCCTGGGATCAAGGGTCCTTGCTAAGCAGGGGGTCTGCTTCTCCCTCTGCCTATGCGCGCCACCCCCAACTTGTATTGTCTCTCTCTTTAATGCATAAAATCCTTATAAAAAAAAAAAATGTTCACAGGGACACCTGGATGGCTCAGTCGGTTAAGCCTCTGCCTTTGGCTCAGGTCATGATCTCAGGGTCCTGGGATCAAGCCCCGAATCGGGCTGTCTGCTGAGTCTGCTTCTCCCTCCCCCGCTTGTGCTCGTTCTCTCTCTCTACAAATGAATATATTTTTTTAAATGTTCACAGCAGCTTTATTCATAACTACAAAGTGAAAACAACCCAGATGTCCATCAGCAGGCAAACGGGTGAGCAAATTAGGAGACAACCTTCCCAAAGAACAGTCCCGAGCTATCCAAAGGACTAACCACGGACACACGCCCACGCGGATGAGGGTCAGAGCCAGGATGCTACGTCTGAACAGCCAGCTTCGGAAGACTGCAGTCCGCATGGTTTTATTGATAAAAAAAAAATTCTAGAAAAGGCAAAACTAGGGTGACAGAAAGCAGATCTGTGATCGGCTGGGCTGGGGGTGTGGGAGGGAACTTTGGGGGCTGTAAGGGCCTATTTAGCCGGAGGGATTCCATCTTGGGTTAAACAGGGATTTTGTTGTTGATGCAGTAAAACTGAAACCGACCCTGCCCCCCCAAGGGGAACTTACTTAAAAGCAAGTCCGGGAAACCAGTCCCAGGTAACAAAAGATGGGTCAGGCCAGGTGGAGGTAGCCAATCAGTGGGGGGGCGCATGCTGTCTCCCTAGCTACCAAGGAGTATGGGCCCTGACTTTTGGGCGCCTTTTGGGCACCAGTGCTGACCAAGGTGATAGGCTGGTTCAAATATCTACTAGGGTAAATTGTAATTCAATTGGGCATCCGTGTGTGACCTAGCAGGACTGTGCAGCTTTCTCTGTGTGTTGCAAACTCATTGGCCACCTGTGCGTGGCCAGGCCCAACCACATGGCCTTTGCCCTTAAAAGCTAGTCTGTAAGGCAGAGAGAGGTCGTCCTCTCTGTAAGAGGCGTGGCCCCGAACGGTCGGTTTGATTTTCCATGCTTGGCGCGAAATAAAGCTTTGCTTGACCTTCACTTTGTATCAGTCTCGCTCCTTTAACCACGGGCCCATTATTGGGGGATCTTTCAGGGGTGAAGGGTGTATTCTGTCATAACTGGGGAAGGCTTGTAACTCCACATATTTGCAATTTTGTTAACCTGTGTTTAGTGTGTGTCCTTTTCACCTTTCTTCTTTTGTCTAAATTTCCTGGAATCTGTACTTAAAGAAATAATTTTTTAAAAGTACCAAAATACTAGTGTGTAAAGAATTCACAAAAAATTGGGAACAACCAAAATATCTAACAATGCAGAAATAAACAAAGGATGGTTTGTCTCTTTAAGGGACTACGATGAATGTAGCCAATAAAAATCACATTTTCAGGGGCGCCGGGGTGGCTCAGTCGGTTAAGCAGCTACCTTCGGCTCAGGTCATGAACCCAGGGTCGTAGGATCAAGTACCACACTGGAATCCCTGCTCAACAGACAGCCTGCTTCTCCCTCCCTCTCTGCCTGCTGCTCTGCCTACTTGTGCTCACTCTCTGTCAAATAAATAAATAAAACCTTAAAAAAAATTTCCATACAGTATTTAACGACATATGGAAATATTCATGATACAACATAAAATACAGAAGTAGCAAAGAATACTTTATATTCAAATATCTTAACGTCGCTTACATACACAATATATGTATGAATACATGCATACAATTGTGTGATTTCTTTGTTCTAAAATAGGGCAACGCTACCTGAACAATGTAAAAAATGCCAAAGAAGTTCCCAGAACCAGCACTTGAAAGGAAATCGTCATCTGAACCAAGGTCAGTCATCCAGGAGTCAGGAGGACGCCTGCTCAATCTGGTTGCTTCTGTTGCAGGACGAGAAACACCTGTTTACTATTTACTATTTACACGGGGCTCACATGCAGCACGATGAAACATGTGAAACAACAATTAGACAATAAACTGAAATTAGTCAAAATGCAAATATGCCTGAATGAACTTGAAGGTGTATTTTAAGGATTGGGGCCTCACGAACCCCTAAATCCTTGTCCTAAGAGGCAGTGTGGTTCCCTAGGAAGGAGTGTGTGACTTACAGCTCCTCGAGCAACTCACAGAACCTGAGCTCATCCTCCTCTTCTAGAGAACAGGGAACAATACTCCCTCTTATCCCCACCCCTCTGAGTTATGGCAAAAATCAAATTTACTGATATATGCAAAATGAAGTTTTAATTTACAAATTACAAGTCCAACGTGAGGCAGTTTTATCACTGTGACTTTTGGGCCATGAATGATTAGCAGCCACCAACAGTTAGCAGCCGCTGGAATGTACTCTGACTCAAATTTAAATGCATTTAAATGCTTCGAGGGGAACAAACAGGGAATCTTTGGAGCTCAAAGGGCAAACCAGCTAGTCATCGTGGCCGTCCCCAGGTGACAGTCAAGAGAAGTACAGCCACAGCCACAGAGGCAGAAGGGCTGATTTCAGGACCCCATCCCCAAACTTAGGCCCTATCGGGGCTGCCCTACTGGAAAGACCATGGCGTATAGAGCTAGACGGGCCTAAGTTGGCTTTCCAGCGATGTGACAAATGATGCACTATTCAATTTCACTGAACCCCAGTTTCATCCAGTGTGGAATGGGGATAAGAACCGCCCCCAAGGTAGCGATGAGTATAAGTAAGATAAGACATGTTGTATCCTTGACACATATTAGGTACTAAAGCATGCCCACTCGCCCTCTTGACAGGGGCTTAGAGTCCCCTAAACTTCTCTAATTAATGACTGCCGGTGACTACCTTTACACGTACAGGCATCAGCAAAGGATTGGAGACAGAGACAGAAACAGAGACACACGCCTCCAAATGTTCAGACAAAAAAACAAAATCAGTTTGTTAGAATTTCCAAAAGTTCGTAGGTATGTTGAGGGAAGAGAAGACAGGCTGAGGAGAAAGCAGAAGGCTGACACCCTCCACCCCTCCCCCACCCCCACTTCTGGATGGGACGTCTGTGACATTCTTTAGGAATCTCCCACCCATCTTAATGTCCATACCTTGCAAGAGGGCAAAACGACCTTGGCAATGGCAAGGCCTCTGCTATCTGTAGGTCTTCTTCAGCATATGAAGTTCTATTGAAACCTCCCTTTTCCTTACTTGTCCCACCCCCACAGTACAAAGCCTGCCACCCCTGACAACCCCAGGGCAGCAGCTCTTTCGGCCCATGGGTCCTGTCCCCGCGCTTTAATAAACCATCATTTTGCACCAAAGATGTCTCAAGAATTCTTTCTTGGCCATCGGCTCCGGACCTCACCCCACTGAACCTCACGTATGTTCTAGAACCCCATCAGGCACAACTCATTCATTTGTGAGATGTTATGATCCTACTTGTTCCAAAGCTTTATTTAATAAATGAGGATAAAGTCCTCAAAAAGAAAAGAGAACGAAACAAAACCCTACAGTGACTTTCTCCAGAGATAAACTGTTGGTTGCTTATTGGGGTCTAACACAAGAGCAGTTTCCAGCTCTCCTCGTTCTGGGAAAACGTGGCTAATTCTGGCTGGTGCAAAAGATTTTGTGGAACAAGGGCACAAATCAAGGTGGCGCTCCTCTCCTTTCCTCGAAGCAGAGATAACTACAAATAGAATACAGCGATAATAGGCAGGCGGAACTATTATATTCTTTTAAAAATGGGGAACAGCAGGAAGTTGATAGCTCCTAGGTAAATGTGACAAGAACTAAAAGCACAATGGAATCCAAATCCATCCAACTGCCAAATTCAGTAATATCCTGATGAAATTAGTTTTTTACAAAAGAATATATTTTCTCACCGACTCGTCTAACCTCCTCGTTCTCCTCTCTGGAGATTCTCCCCAACGGCACCTTAATTGATGGCCACTGACTGGGATCTGAGTCACTCCAATGGCCACACTTGGGCCCCGCCCCTGAGGGCCTTTTTAAAAGCAATGGATTTCAGCAATGTGCGGTGTTCATGTAGATAGCAAGTTCTTAATAGAATCTGGGAAGATGTTCTTTGGCAGAAAATGATTTCGTAGACATTTTTCATTATGATAGATGTGGTATTACAGCCGTTATAAAAAATTTCAAGCTGTGTGCGGCTTTGTCACTAGTGTTATAAATCACTCACTCGTATATTAAAGTCTGTGGAAAGCAACTGAAGGGAAGGGGAAAAAAACCCTCGTCTCCTATTTACAGACTAGGTATAATTTGGTATTATTCTTAAAGGTTCAAGGCAGCTCAGAGAATCTGTATTCAGTACTTATGTGAGGATCAGGAGATCACATTCCATTACTGCTGAGATGGGGAAGGAATGGACACGCAGTGAGTTAACATTTTCCGCCGTAAATCTTGATGTAAAAGGTAAAGGCTGTGCTTCCAAGAGATGGAGAGAGAAACCCACTGCCATTTGCAAGATAAGCCAGTAATGGAATTAATTAAGAATTAATAAATTACATACATTAGAAGCAACTCCATGCCATTATGCAATTTATTTCAGCCACGTGGAAGTTTGTGTGTATGTTTTTCTATCTAGGTCTGCCTTTCTAGGCAACTGGAATATCTAAGTAAATGCTTTGATTTCAGTTGGATGGGGAAGGTCCTAATTACACAATTGTAAAATTTAAGGATGCTCTCCTTCTCTAGACCTTATTGGGCTGGGGATATTTTAAACACAAAACCACAGAAATGGCAGGGAGAGGCAAAGACCAACGATAGTGCTCCATCCTTTCTTTTGTATCAAAAGCAAATATCCAAATTCAATGCACACTGCTCTCGTCTCTCCTCACAAATGTGGCTTTAGGATGCCCAGTTTGCCTCCTAGATGGTGGTAAGGTGGGGGGGCAGGTAACATCTGAGGCAATGCCCCCCCACAATCCGAGCCAAGCTTCCAAACCAGTGTTTGCAGCCAGGAGTGACCCTGTCCCCCAGAAGGCATGGGGCAGTGTCTGGAGGCCTCTCTGGCTGTCACACCCAGGGGTGACTGGTGTCTAGTGGACAGAGACCAGCGATGTCGCTGTACATATTATAACACACATGTGAGTCCCTGACCACAGACAATGAGCAAGCCCACAGCATCCAGGGGGCCAAAGTGTAGAAACCCTGGTCGGGGGCTAACCAGACCAGTCTTCCAAACAAAAAAGTAATGATCTGATCTTTTTTTATTACTATATGCAGAGATGAATTATGAGGCCGGGGTGAATTCTGACACTAGCCTCATTTTCATTACTTGGGACACAGCTTTATTATTCCTGGAGATAGAAGAGCTTCGTATTTCTGAAAAAGAGAGGGCTCTTGTCAGGGGAATGTGGGCATACCTCATTTTCCTCAATGCGGACCTCCAGTTACCTTCTCAGAAACAGTTCAGTGACAAGAGCTTGAGAATAGTGGTCACAATCCCTCCCAAGAATGTCCCTCCCATTCCTCTAGTAAGGAAGCCATCATACGTGGTGCCAGGGCTCAAGCCCATCTGTGGATGTCCCAGAGCATTCTCTAGAACTGTATGACCAACACAGTTACTAAAGGGAAAAGAATGGACAGGGAATACAGAGAAAGGAGGAAGGAAGACCAGCATGTACTAAGGCCCACCTCCCAGTTAATTTTCACAATTCCTGAACTGGGTTGTGTTTTGTGTAATTTTTTTTTAAAGATTTTTTTATTTATTTATTTGACAGACAGAGATCACAAGTAGGCAGAGAGGCAGGCAGAGAGAGAGGTGGAGGCAGGCTCCCTGCTGAGCAGAGAGCCCGATGCGGGGCTCGATCCCAGAACCTTGGAATCATGACCTGAGCTGAAGGCAGAGGCTTAACCCACTGAGCCACCCAGGCGCCCCTGTTTTGTGTAATTTGTACCAAGAAAGACATGGGGCTCAATGCTGTCAGGTGACTTGACCCAAGCTCCACTCCTAGTAAACAGAAGAGCTGGGATTTAAACCTGCTATGTGAGAATGCAAACTTCCTTATTTTTTCAATACTTTGTCAGACCACGGAAGAGCACACTGGAGAGTCATTCCTATGCTTAAGCCATTCTTGAGTCCAGGAGCTAGCACGGGAAGTGGTGACAGACGGAGTCACTGGTTTGAAATACAAATTTGTTAAGATGTAAACATGGCTATGAAACCCAAAGGGACTTGTTGATTAATTAGAAAATCTTCATTAATTCTAGATTGCCCCTGAATTAAACACCCCATGGGGAGAACACAGAGCCAGTGAGGAAGTGCTGCTCCCCTGACTTCCTCCCAAAAAGTTTCTTCTCCTGCCAGAGTTTCCACAGAACACAGAGGCTCCATCTATACCTAGGGGGACATTTTCTTTGTGATTTTGCCCCTAAAGAAGGACTTCATGGTTGTTTAAAACTTACTACTCTGCTTCCCAGCTAGAGTAAGAAGACATACAATTTGAACCTCCCCTATGTTGTTTAAATCACAGTCCCACTGACAATTTCCAATAAGTATTCTGATGCATTAGATCAGTGGTTCTAACTCCTGAATATTCATCACATCTGAGAAAGAAGTTATGAGGTGCCTTCTAAAAATATTGCTATCGGGGGCTCCGCACAGCATTTAAAAGAATAAAGCCCTTTATTCAAAGTCCACTATCTGATCTCAGACCACACTCCCCAGCGTTTCCTTCCACTCTCCAACTGTACTACTAACTCTTCCTCAAATCCAGCCCCACACGCTCACCTCTGCATCTGGCTCTCTCCATCCACCCTGTGTAGGAGGCCTCCCCCTACCCCCTTAACTTAAAACTGACATGGGAGCCCACCCCAGTGGATCTAATACAGGCTGAATCTAAGCTAACATTTACATGGCTCATTCATCGAGCAATCGTGAACTCAACACACATTGATGAACTCCCTCTACGATGGTGATCTGCTTACACATACAGAATTCGTCTGCCCCTCTAGATGCTGAATTCCCTGAGGACAAAGACAATGCCTAAATTCACCTCACTAACTCCAGGATCATGCCAGGCCTGGCTCCCAGCATGTTCTCAGTGAGATCTACAATAATATTTCAGATATCATTACTACTCATGAGATTCTGGAATCAACAAATGTCAACCATCAAAGAGTGGGTAAATAAATCAGGATGCATCAGAAAGTATGCTATGAAACAGTTAACTGATCATTACAAACACTATATGCCTTCTCCTCCTGGAAATCAGTCACACCAATTCCTACCCTCTCCAATCTGGGAGAACCGCCTTCTCTCTACTTTGGCCCCTGTTATATGCCCACAACAGACTTTGAACAGAGCCCTGAGAACATCTGAATTCTCCTCTTATGGGGGGAATTAGAGTTGGGAAGAAATACTTTCATAGGCCACTTGTATAAACAATGAACCCCCAAAAGCCTTCCAGATTAATCAGAAAAAAATTCTAACCTACTTCCTAAAGAAAACAGACCTGTTAACTTGTGTAGCATATAGACCTTCAAGGTTGGGGGTAGAGCTGAATTGCTCAGATAATAGGAAAAAAAGAGTGAATGCTCTAGAGAGGAAGGAAGGAAGGAAGAAAAATGCCAGTGGGGACGCAGGAGCAGAAATAAAGGAACCCAGTAAAATGGGGTAAACATTTGAAGAATTCATTATCAGGTGTGTACTAGAAGACTAACTCTCCATTCCTCTCTTGTGCTTCTGCCCTGACCTTTGCATTAGACTATCTTTTCAAGAATAACTGTCTGCCAGAAAGCTTTGGAAAATCGGGATAGTGCCTCCCTTCCACGCAAATGGCACGTCTGTTCATTTCCAATGCAATAAAGACAGTATCTCCCTCCAGGGCAAATGTCCGGCAGGTTTATTGCCATTAGGAAATATCCGAGTTCCCTAAGTTGGGAGTTCCTATCCTGTAGCGGCTCAGGGAACCAATGCTCTGGTTACTACTATTGCGCTGAGAAATCATAGGTTCTTCTGTCTCTGACCAAGAGTGTCCTGTATTCTGCCGGCATCCATGAAGCCATGGCAGGCCACTTGTTAGCTCAGACATAGGCTGAAATGTTAGCTCCTTCGCAGATCCTGAGGGTGTGTGATAAAAGTCCTCCCTTAAATCCATCCGAGGAAATCTTCAGTCAATTCTGTGCTATTTACCAAGGTTTCTTTGCAGACAGACTGTTGGGGTAACAGCATCTAAATCGGTACTGGATGAAAACAGGAAAACTGCCATGAGGACAGCAGACGTCAGCAAGAGACTTCATACCGCAGGTCCTCCTTCCTTATTACCTATTATTCTTGAAGGAAGACATCATGTTCTAGCCACTACAGAGCCCTGACGTTGGCCAGCTGTCTGGCCTGGAACATCATGACACTCAGTAAGTGCCAAACGGCTGAGTGACCCGATGGCATTTGACACTGTGCCCACAGAGTGTCGTTGGTAATCAGCTCCCAGAATAAATTACGAGCCCGATCATTCTAAAGTATGAACAAGATCATTGCCCTCCTCGCAATTCATCCACGACGTTCCGTCATTCTCAGAATGAAATCCAAAGTTCTTACTAAGGCCTATAAGGACCCAGGTGATCCGAGTGCTGGCTACGTCCTGCACCCGCGACCGACCACTGAGGTTCACTGCCTGTGCCACCCACACACCGCCTTGCTCTTCCCAAACACCGGGAAAGCTCCCATGTCAGGCCTTTTGCATTCCTGTCCCATTCACCTACATGTTCTTCCTCAAGACATCAAATGCACCGTGGCCCTCATTTTATCCAAATTTTGCCTCATCAGAGATGTCTTCTCCAACTGCCGGTAGAAAACAGCAAGCCTGTCACTCCATCTCTTTATCATGCTTCTTTTTTAAATAACTTCTTCACTCTTTTTTTTTTTAAAGATTTTATATATTTATTTGACAGAGATCACAAGAAGGCAGAGAGGCCGGGGCGGGGGCGGGGGGGCAGGCTTCCTGCTGAGCAGAGAGCCCGATGCGGGACTCCATCCCAGGGTCCTGGGATCATGACCTGAGCCGAAGGCAGAGGCTTTAACCCACCGAGCCACCCAGGCGCCCCAACTTCTTCACTCTTGACAGTACCTAACATCCTATCACATACTGGTTTGTTTGCTTATGATCTGTCTCCCTGACTAGACTGTCACCTTCACAAGGGCAGAGACTGGCTGACTCACCAAGTGCCTCCTCACTGCCTGAAGAGTTCCCGGCATACAGCAGGTGCTTAATAAGTATCTATGGTATTAGTGGGGTCTGGAGGAGGAGGAGGGAGAAAGGAGATGGGAAAGGGTGAGAAAGAGGAGCAAGTACGGGTCAGAGAGAGAGAGGAGAGGAGGAGGGGAGGAGGGAGAGTTGGGGGAAAGAGGAGTTGGAGGAGGGGGAGGGGGAGGGGGGGAAAAGGGGGAGGAGGAGTTGAAGGGCAGTAAGGGGAAGAAGCAGTGGGAACTGAGCCAGGCGTCCCAGAAGAAGTCTGAGTCGACCTCCCAGGTCTGGAGTGTCTGGATCCTGGATGTGGAAGGCGGACCCTTCGCTCTCAGCGTTGCTGGTCAGAGTCTGGGACGCAGCCCCAGGGCCCAGTGGGTGTGCTCCAGGAGCACCCAGAGCCCACGCACCTGGCAGGGCAGCCCAGCTCACTCTGCAGAGGGGAGATAATGGGAATCCTTTGGCGTCCCCTTTCTCGGCTTCACATTTAAGTAGTTACTGATGGCTACAAGATATTCTAATAGCGCCACAAAGGCCTGGCTGGGCTTCGGCTGTTTGCACGCTTGAATTTTCTGCTTTAATAGCTGGAACACAGAAATCTTAGTTAAGTTTCAGTCATAAACCTTGAATAAAATGAATCCTTTAATCATGGAGAAAATTCCCCAGCTGAAGTAAACATGCAGGTTTTAAACAGTTCTATATATCTAGGGTTTCACAATATTCTCAAAGGAGATGTTTATAGAAATTATAAATATCAAAAATAATCCTGGGTCTTTGGGGCTTAGAGAGCCCCGACACTAGTGAATGAAAGTCAAGTGTAAAAATAATTGAGACTTAATTGCATTAGAACAGCTGCATAATTTCAACGTGAGGGTGGCTAAAATCGGGATGGCTGAGGCTGTCCAGCTGTGTCGTGGGAAACACGGTGAGGGCGTTTGGGTCCCATCCAGTCAGACAGACAGACATTTCCGCCCATTTTGCTGCTTGCTTGACTTCTGGTTGGGCGGCTGCTCTGTCTGTCGGTTTTCTGCCTCCTCCTTGCAGCCAAGACCATCTCCGAAGAATCTCATTGAGCAGAGCTGCGGGGCAGGTTGGAGTACCCAGTGCGCCTGCTTGGTGCTGACAGAAAGGGAGGGAAGGTGGCGACAGTCCCAGAGGCCCCTAACCGAGGTCCTGTGTGATCAGAATACAGAGCTCCGCCTCAGGGCAAATTCTGAGTCCAGGAGCTAAGAGACAGACATTTTCAAATCAGTCCATCTCTAAGTTAGTTTCAAGCTACCTAGGATTCCCTTGGCTTTAAGAACTGTAAGCCAGAGATCAAAACCCTTTTGTAAACGGCCTCTGAATAATGCAGCAAATGGCATCTGGAAGCTAAGGCAGGATCATTACAGTACGGAGAAGCAATATTAAAGTTGAAGCCTTTTTTTTTTTCCAGGGAAAGTCTCATTTCCTATAGAGAATTTTTACAATATGCATTGGGCCCCTTAATGGTACCTAATTGATGGATTTCAATTACAAAGGAACCAAAAAAAAAAAAAAAGTAAGCATAGCTGCTACTTACAGGACGGAGATCATTCGAATATCCTGGAAATCTTATCATTAGAGGAGGTCCAACCTTTGGCCCAAGTGAGGAATTTTACTCATCTACCCAGAACATGATTAAAAAGAAACCCAGAATATAATGAGCGAATTACTGCTGGGGCCAGCATGCCCAGAGTGGGTTTTAAATAAACCATGAGTTATTCTCAGCTATAGAGCCCCTATTCTGGGGAAGCAGCCAGCCAGGGGGACGGTACAAGAGTAAAAACCTCTACCTGGAGACCCCCACGTCTGCTCCGAACCCCAGCCCTTCTATTGTGAGTGCTCATCAATATTTCATTTCCTTTTTCTGTTATCTTCCCATTCCTGTGGTCCTGTGTTCCGTTCAGCTGAATGACATTGCTCTCATATTTTAGACACCAATAAATACTAAGAGTGAGGCTCCCACTAATGGTGCCTCCTTACTCTGGGCATTCTGTTCGGTTCCGGAAGCATTCACTGAGTGCCTACTATGTGCTCAGTTCAGAGAATACAAAGATGAGGAAGATACAACTCCCAGCAATTATTAGGAATCCAGCTCTGGAGCCAAACGTCAAGGTCTTACCTCCTTTCCTACCTTGGGACATCAGGGAACATTTCTCGTTTGCAAAACGTAGGTGACGCCAGTCTACTTCTTCTGGAGTCAGGCAATCATAAGCAATAATATACATAAAATACTCAGAGTAGTGGCTGGCGTACACAGTCAGTGCTCTATAATGGCAGCTTTACTGCTGGTTTTCTAGGCAACCTCAGACTATAAGAGAAGCAAGAACAATAATTTCAACCTTATGTGATAAATGTGATGTTGATCAGCACGGGAGCTTTGGTGGTGCAGTGGACAGCCTGAGTGGGAGGAAGAGAAACCAGGCTGGAATAAGGAAAGATTTTCAATAAGACATGAAACTTAGTTGAAAAAATTTTTTTAAAAGAAAGAAAAACCCAGCTAGTAGCTGGGACCTCTCTACAAATTTCTACTTCTTCCTGGAAAATGAGGGTTTTCTCTACTGCTCTATCCTTTTCTCATGACAAAATGCCTAATATTTGCTCAGGGAATAGATCTTACGTGTTCTCACCTCTCCCCCCACCCTCACCCCCAACACCCCCCCCCACCACACACACAAAAGTGGGAGGTGACGGATGTGCTAATTAACGTGACAATCATCTCACAATGTATATGTATATTAAATCATCACATCGCCTTTTAAAAAAACCACACTGTGCAACCTAACATACACAATTTTTATTTGTCAGTCATCCCTCAGTAAAGCTGAAAAGAAAGAACGAGACTTTCTGAGATAAGTGTATAATGCATCTTTAGGCCTCCGCCCTAGCTCTGGGCCCAGGTAAAACCACCAGTGGTTATGGATGCAAGGCTCCTGGGCATTAAAGCCCTAACTGTGTCACCTGCTGACTCCAAAACCTAGGATAAGTCCCTTAACCCTGTGGTGACTCGATTTCCTCACAGGTAAAATGTAACAGTGCCCACCTTCAGGGTGCTTATGGGGATTAACTACATGTTAAGCATTTAGAACAGTGTCTGGCATAGTATAAGCCCCATAAAATAGTGACGGAAAAAAACTATCAGTGTCCCCAGGATCAGAAGTGACAGTTAGGGTCAGTTCAGTCTCTAGAAACCTGTTGACCATCCTAACTCATTTTTTAACAGTTTTAGGGGTTTCATGTATTAACATATGAGGGGAGGGGCAGAGGGAGAAAGATTAGTCCTAAGCAGACTCCACACTCAGTGCGAAGCCCAACATGAGGCTTGATCTCATCACCATGAGATCTCTCTTGAGACAAAATCAAGGGTCGAATGCTTGAATGACAGAGCCACCCAGGTGCCCCCAAAGTGTCAATTTTTATCTTATTTTTTTAAGTGTAAAATTTTAAGACTTTGATATGTGTGTACCCTAAAATCCATCACCACAGTAAAAATAAAACTTTCTTTTGAAAACCCTCTCCAAGTCCCTCGCTTCCCTCCCCCATCCCTAATCCTGTGTTATCACTACAACTTCTTTTGTATTTTATAGAATTATAGAAGAGTGGAACCGTCAATATGTACTCTTTTTTGGCTTCTTTCTCTCAGTGTTAAGTATTTTCAGATTCACCTATGTGTGTATCAGCGGTTCACTCCTTTTTTCTTAAGGAGTGCTATTTCATGGTTGTCTGTCCATTTAGCTATTGATAGTGTGTTGTTTCCCGTTTGGCGCTATTATAAATAAAGCTGCTATATATATTCTGTTACGTGTCTTGTTTTGAACCATACGCTCATTTCTCTTGAGTAAAGGGCTTCATCACATAGTATGCATATTTTTAAATTTTAAGGAACTCCCAAATTGTTTTCCAAAGTAATTGTACCATTTTGTACTCCCTCCAGTAGTGCAGAATAGTTCCTGTTCCTCCACAACCTCACCAACCCGTTGCTTTATCAGTCCTTTTTTTTTTTTTTTGCCCAGTTTTAAATTGGGTTGTTTGATTTGATTTCTCATTAGTAGGTTTGGAGGGTTCTTCATATAATCTGGACATAAATTATTTCCCAGATACACAGCTTGCAAATATGTGCTTCCAGTGTGTTGCTTGTCCCCTTGTTCTTTTAACAGTGTCTTTTTAAAAGAATGCTTTTTCATTTTGATGAGGTTCCATGCAGCAATTTGATTTTTTATGGATAACGTTTTTGGTCTAGTATCAAAGAAATCTCTGCCCAACCAAGGTCTCAGAGAATTTCTCCAGTTTTTTTTTTTTTCCTAGAATGTTCATGGATTTAAGGTTTTTCATTTACATCCATGAGCCAGTTTAAGTCAAATTTTATATTCAGTCAGAAGTGTGGACCGAAGTTCACTTATTTACATGTGGATATCCAATTAGCTCAACATCATTTGTTGAAAAATCCTTTCCCCACCAGACTGGTATTGTACCTTTGTCAGAAATCAGTTGTCCATCTATCTGGTCTACTTCTGGACTCTCTATGCTCTGACACTGATATGCTTATCTACCTTTCTGCCAGTCTTGATCTTTTTTACACTTTCATGATTACAACAGGTCTGGAACAAGCCTTGAAATCAAATAAGATTCATCTGCCAAATTCAGTCTTTTTCAAAATTGTTTTATCTACTCTAGGTCCTTCGCACTTCTGTAGGGATTTTAGAATCAGCTTACGGATTTCTACAAAAATTCCTGAGATTTTGATCAGGGTTATTAAATAGTTAGATAAATTTGGGGAGAATTCATACCTTAACAAAATTGAGTCTTCCAACCCATGAACATGGCCTAATTCTCCATTTATTTAGATCTATAATTTCTCTCAGCAATGTTTTACATCATTCTCAAGCATAGGTTCTTCATGCATGTAGTTTCATTCATAAGACTTGTCCCAACTACTTCATATGTATGATACTATTGTAAATTGTACTCTTTTTTAATTGCAATTTCCAGTTGCATATAGCAAGGATATAAGAATCAACTGATTTTTGTATATTGATTTCAAGCCTACAAACTTGTCAAATTCACTTATTAGTTCTAATTGTTTTTTCGTAGATTCTGTAGGAGCCTTCAAACAAAGGCAGTTTTACTCCTTCTTTTCCAATTTGAATGGTTTCTGTTACGTTTTCTTGCCTTATTCTACTGGCTACAAGCTCTTTACAGTGTTGTATGGAAGTGGTGGAAGCACACACCTTTGTCCTGTTTCCAATCTTAAGAAAAATCATTCAGTCTTTCACCATCAAGTATAATATGAGCTCTAGGTTTTTAGTAGTTGTCTTGTATCAGGCTGAGCAAGTTTCCTTCCATTTTGAATCCACATGTTCTAGTTGGTATTTGGCTGGACACTCAGAGGGGCCCTTCTGCAGGTGGTTCTTGCCATGTAAGCTCTTTGCCCTCTGACACATCACCTTACAAATTCTGCCCACATGGTTTCCTTGTACTCTTACTCCCCTCTCCCCAGCTCCAGGATCTACTAGGTTCCACCTGGTTTCTCTCTCTCTCTCTCTCTCTCTCTCTGTGCCACAGTCTGGAAACTCCCTCAAGATAGGGAACTAAGGCAAATTTGGGTTCACCTTCCTTGTTTTCTATCTCTCAGAGATCACTATCTCTCACCATCTCACCTCAAAAACCCGTTTAATATATTTTGTCTCTTTCCTAATGTTTCAAGAAGGAGGATACATTTTTTCATCTTAGTTGTAAGTGGAGGGCTCTGTCTCAACTTTTACCTCTTTTATTCTTGTTTCTAAAAAGGACTCATTGTTTTCCCCACCAACTGAGCTCCATGCCTAGCACTTTCTAGTATCTTTTGTCTCTCTAGTTTGTCTCAAAGAAAAACTAGCCTTGGGATCGGGAATACCTAGGTTCAAGTGCTAGCTGTTGGACTTACTGTATTCATTTATTTGCCCATCTATAAACTGAAGTAACAAAACGTACTTTGCAGAATCATTGTAAAGATTAAATGCTATCACCAATAAAGTAAGTTCTCCAGTGACTGGTGAATAACAGGGACTCGACAAATAAAGGGTGTCATTACTATTACTAGACTTCTTGTTCTTGCTTATTCTCTCTCCTCCTCTTCTTCCCTGCCTCCACCTTCCTTCCTCCGGATCTGCTCAACCCTAATATTTGATGACTGTGGGCTGCAGTGACAAATTACGCTTTAAGTTAAGTATGGGCCCCATGACAGCTGAGTCATGCCATCAAGAGTCTGAAGAGTGGGAATGAGTCCCAGCCCTGAAATATCAGGGTGTGTGGGTGGTTTCTGCAGGAATCACTGACGAGCACCTGTTAAATATTTTACTTTTCTTAGACAATCTGCAGTCATTCACTTTTAAGTCTTAAAACCAAGCCTCTCAACACTTGACAAAAGACCAGATACACCTGGGTCACCCCTCTGATCGTTCTAGTTGTTTCCTGTACGACTCTCATAAGGCACGAATCATGATACAGGCACTGTGCATTTGTAGAGTTGTGACAAGTGCCCAGCAAATAGCAGCAAAGTGTATTGAGAAAGGACACCTTTTGCTTATTTTCATAAGTAGACTTCTGGCTACAGAGAAGTTGAAAGTGGTTGAAATAGGAACAACTGAGTAGCCCAACACTTTCATAACGGAATAAAGACTTTCATCTCCTCACTGGAAGTCTTCCTCACTGCCCCTTCTGGGGATTTTTTTCAGCTATGGGAAATACTCCACAGACCTAGAGGCAGTACCGTGTAGCAGCAAAGAACACGGGTATTCAGATCAGCCAATACTGTGTTGCAATCCCAGTTCCATCATTTACTAGGACTACCACCTTGGGTCACTCGTTTGATCCCTCCATGGATTTTCATGTGTAAAATGAGAGTAAACCTGCTTATTTGAAGTTTACGTAAGGTTGGCACGAGATAGTATCTGCAAAGTGCCCTGTAGGTTATGCGCCCTGTGAACGGTAACTGTGTCATTACCACTAGCGCTGCCATTGTCATTGTTACCGTTGCTGTCATAAGTAGTTTATCAAACCACGAAGATCCTCCAGAACAACGCTGTGCGACAGAATTTCCCACGATGGTAGGAGGTTCTGTATCCTCGTCCTGCAATATGGCGGCAACTGGGGCACATGCGGATGTCAAACTCCAGTGCTGGATAACGAACCCCTGTGGAATCCAACTGCCCCAAGTCTCTTCAAACTGCCGTAACAGCATATAACCTGGCTACTCAGAAACAGAAATTCATTTCTCACAGCTCTGCAGACTAGTCTGACTTCAAGGCACCATCAGATGTGGTGTCTGCAGAGGACTTCTTGGTTCACAGAGGGCTGTCCTCTCGGGAGTCCTCAATGGCAGGAGGGCTGAGGGAACTGGCCGGGAGCCTAGTGATCACTTCAGGAGGCCCCACCTCCAACCTTCATATTGGGGATTAAGCTTCTGATATATGCACTGGGGGCTGGGGGCACAAATATTCAGTCCGTAGTATCATCAAAGGTAATCACTGGAAAAACTCACACACATTTTGCATCCCCACAAATGGAAGAAATTCCCAGGGGTCAAGTCTGAGGAAACAGCACCCTTCCCAGGAAAGCTAGCAGATTGCACTTGGGGCTTCAACTGGTATTCAGGGGGCACGTGGGGGGCTCGGTCAGTTAAGCCTCCACCTTTGGCTCAGGTCATGATCTCGGAGTCCTGGGATCCAGCCTACATCAGGCTCCCTGCTCTGCGGGAAGCTTCCTTCTCCCTCTCCCTCTCCCTCTGCCCTCCACCCTGCTCATGCTCTCTCTCTCTCAAATATAAATATATATATATATATATATATATATATATATATATATATATATATATTTTTTTTTTTTTTTTTTTTTTAAGATTTTCTTTATTTGACAGAGAGACCGTGAGAGAGGGAACACAAGCAGGGGCAGAGGGAGAGGGAGAAGCAGGCTTCCCGCCGAGCAGGGAGCCCGACGAGGGGCTCGATCCCAGGACACTGGGATCATGACCCGAGCAGAAGGCAGGCACTCAACAACTGAGCCACCCAGGACCCCCTAAATAAATATTTTTTAAAATAAAAAATAAAAATAAATTAATCAATAACCTGATGCTTAGCTTGAGGATAATTGCCTGGGGCACTCCTGTACCTTGTTTAAGTCCCTACTCAACAGCCCATCTGGAAAAGGCCTTTCCCTAATCATGCACCCCTCTACCACTCACTGCTACTCACGCACTTTATTTCTTAGCACAGCAATTATCACTGACACTGAACCTTTTTTCCTTTTTTTGGTCACTCTGTTGACAGTTTTGTCTCCTTCCACTAGAACATAAGCTTCGTGAAGGTAAATTCATTTTCTGCTTTGATCACTGCTTGGTCTCCATATCCAGAAGCTACCTGGCACATTATACGTTTCAGCAACCACGTGTTGAACTTACTACAGACAAGTTATTTGAAAGAAGGCCAGAGCCTAACATCTTGTAAGAAGCAGAATAGTTTTGTGAAATTAAAAACACGCCCCTCCCCCCCACTTCAAGCTTCCTACCCCCACCCCCTGCATGTTCAGACAAGGGCTTGGAGAGTCCCCGGAGACCACCAACAACAGCTCTATAATCCTTCACCCACAGGCAAGGAGCTCCCTTCCCAGTATGGGGAAAGCGTTTTGAATTCCAAACAAGACCCGACATTTACCATCCCCTCGTTTTTCTCTCTCAACCGTTTACTCCCCTCGCACCTAATGTGATTAAGCATTCACAGCAATGGGTGTACATTTTTATTAGGACTATGACAAGTGATTCAGAGGTAATTAAGCAATGGAACGTTTCACAGAATGCCCACTCCACTTAACGAATAAACTCTACATTTTGCTGGATTAACCGGCAAAAAGAGAGGGGGGGAAAAAGGCATTTGGAACATGTCAACTACTATAACAAACAACTATCAGACCTATTGTTGGGTCTTGGATGATCATAAGAAGGTAAAATTTTTCATTTATACAGAAGGATGAGAAAGATAAGAAAAATCAATAAAAAGATATATATTACATGGTCAGTTATTAAAGCCCTATGTTTCTTTTTTATAAGAGGCAACATCTGAAATGTACATCAATAACGGATGAGTGAATAAATTGGAGAATTCACAGAATTTTATGTAGCACTTAAAAGAACGAGGTACAATGATAGATACCTACGTGGAAAGATGGCTGTGCTACATTGATAAGGAAAAAAAGCTATGTGATAGCTCTCATTTTAAAAAGGAATTTAGTCAGTATGTGTGGGTTTCTATGTGTATGGAGAAAGTTATTCAAGGACACGTGTCAAACTGTTGCAAGTGGTAACTTCTAGGAAGTGGGCTTGGGCCTGAAATGAGAACAGGTAGGTCTTAAGTTTGCAGTTATAAAAGATATTAAGCCATTTTAATGTTTTAAAAATTAAGCAAAAGCAAAAAGGAAAACACAAACAAAACCAGGAACCAGAGAATCGCAGGAAAAACTGACTGCTGCGAGGAAGCCAGGCCACTTCCACAAGATGCTTCCCCTCCTCCCTTCTGTCCCAACCCCCAACCCCCTTCTTTCCCCTAAAACACAGCTGAACACAGGGGAACTGACTTGTCTGATGCTCAAAGAAACAGCGGTCCGTGCACGTACACGAGGAGGAACCGGCCACGACAGACAGGCTGGGCCACACTTGTCTCCGGCAAACCCCAAGGTGCTGTTGTCAGGGGTCATTTTTGCTCTGTGTTAATTTTACCTTGTGCTCTGACACCAGACTCTAACTCCACGTAAGATCCAACTCCACTAAGGCCTGAACTAATCCGTTGCCACATTTTTCAAGGGCTCTTGACAAATAATTAATATTAATAATAACAACTGCAATGTTTCATGCGTCCACAATGTGCGGAGCCACGTGCTGAGGCACCACGGGGTTCACGTGACCTAATCCTTCTAGAGAATCCTGTGTGTCGCTTTTACTATCTGTGTTATGAGAAAGGAGATGGAGGCTCTCAGAACTTAGTGACTGGTCCAAAGTCACACAACAAACAGATGGTGAACAGAACACGGCAGTCCCAACCCAGGTGAGACATGGATCTGCCTCGCTGGGACCTGCCCCATGGCACGCAGGGTCCAGGGCAGAATGAAAACATTGGGAACACTCTAGTTTGGAAAAGTCATCAAGAATTTCAGCACAGCGACTGCAGAGCCTTGAAACAAGCATGAGACCCTCATGGGCATGGACTCCTGGGAGACTGTCTGCCCGTGAAGCCGGCCTCAGATCTCGCCCTCTGTGTGTGCAGACGTGACACAGATGTTCTATTCTGGGGCTCTAAGGACCTGCTGCAAGGCTCTGCTCTGGAGGAATGAATAGGCGACAGCTTCTGCCCCAGAGAGCAGTCAGCCTGGGGCCTTGAGGAAAGGAAGGCAGGCAACGAACGGGATGCGTCCCGAACTCCTACTCCACGACAAACCTTCGGGCAGGCGTCATCGGTCCCCCCCCGCCCCTCTTCACATCACAAGCAGATTCCCAGCCTCTCTCCCTCACCCCACACACACCTCCATCGCTGGCGGCCTCCCATCCCCAGCACGCCAGGCAAACTGGAGGATACTTTCCCCATAGATGGGTGTAAGTCAGCCACCCCCACACTCAGCCACCCCCCTGCTCCTGACTTGTCACGATGCCTCTGGGGAATACACACGGATCTGGCCACTCCACTCGCTGCAGAAATTTTGCTCTTTTTTTAGGCAGAAACCAACCTCACCCCACATACACTGAAATAAGTTTCCAAACTTCTAGGGAATAAAGCGTAAACCAAGAGAAAAGAGAAATGATAAAGTCAGCTACGTTTGAATTCAGCATTTATTGGGAGCTAGATACCAAAGCAAATGCTTTACGTGCATATTCCCCTTTCCTACACAGGAGCTCTGTGAGTCGGTACAGTTTCCATCCCATTTTACCCTTAAGAAGTGGAGGCTTGGGAGGGTTTAAGTAGCTTACCCAAGGTCACGCCGCTAGAGGCTGGGGGATGGTTGTAACTGGAAAGCAAACCCAAGCACCTGCCCACGCACTCCATGGTGGCCACCATTAACTCTCACCTCTCTGGGGAAGGGCTGTCTAAGTACGATACCAAGCATGACTGCATATGGGCATCTGGTAGACTTGACAAGACAAAAATTGTAGACACTCATATGTCAAAAAATGAAAAACAGCGAGTAAGATTGAAAGATAAACCGTATCCACGAAAGGGTATGTGCTGAAGCACGAATCCCTTACTACAAATAAACCACTCACAAATGAGTGAGAGATAGGAAAATACCCCTTCTGAAAAAGAACGAACAAAAGATATGAAAAGGCATTTCACAATAGTAAGTAAAGAAATGCAAACAGTGGTCCGTGGGCCACACCTGGTCGGCTCTCTCTATAAAGGAAGTTTAACTGGGGCACAAACATGCTCATTCAAGTATGTGTCGCCTACAGCTGCTTTTGACCTGTGATGCCCAAAACGATGAGTTGCATCAGATCACATGGTCCACAAATCCCAAAATATTTTCTTTCTTATCCTTTACAGAAAAAAAAAAAAAAAAAATCTGCCACCATCTGGCTTACAGCAAACGTTTTTAAGTGAGACAGACCTGAGTTTGAATCCTTGGCAAGTTATTTGCGTCTCTGAATTCCAGTTTCTTCCCCTGGTGATTGGAAGGACAAAGTGGGGTGACATATGTAATGACTTGAACCCTGTGCCAGCTCCTAATGAACACTCCATATGCAGTCACAAAGACAATGGCTGCTCTGGTAACTGTCCTTGGCACTGAACATTTTGGTCACTTCCAGTTTTTCATAGGATTCGATGAACATGATTCAATCACCTGGTTCCTTAGAATAGGAGAATTCATGGAAGGAGAATTCCTAGGTTGAAAAGCATACACACTTTAAGGATTTTGAGGCAGTTTGGTAAATTGACCTCTGAAAGGTCTGTACCAGGAGGTCTCCCGTCCCACAGGCCCACACTAGGTATTATCAGGATAATAGACAATAGACTTGCCTACAGGGCAGGCAGGCTGGCAAGTTTAACTTCTCAGGTATGCCTGCAAAGAATAGGAAAGCCAGATTTGATTAAGCCCAGAAGCCTTTACAACAGCAAATATGAGAGCGAATCAGAGAAATTTCACATTATTTCCTAGATAATTAAGCTCTATTTATAATGAGCAAAAACTGAAGACAAAATCATTATGCATATTGGAATTCTTCATTTGAAAGGTATTTATACAGGGTATACTTAACTAATAAAATATGCTGCATTCGCCAAAATACATACTGTATTTCCTGGACTGGGGCTAGACCCAGCTAAATACACCCCCCCAACACCACCACCACACACAAGCTTTCAGGTGGTTTATCTGGCTTTTAATCATCACGAACCAAATGTAAGAAGAGCCAGTTTCGGCAGGAAATAAGGCGTGGGAGTAGAGGGTTGCATGGTTTCAGATTTCTTTGATCAAGCAATATATAGATCATTTAGTGGGAAGACAGGAGGTAGCAGAGGGGAACAATTCCCCTCTTGTTTAATCCCTAACCTTGGGAAAAAAAAAAAAAAAAAACACTCAAATAGTGCGTGTTTGAGAGTTCCCATGACAACCAATTCATCCCATCCTTCCCTCCGCAGACGGTGAAGTCATCTATAGTTTCACAACTAGATTATACACTGCATGAAGGCAGAGCCCGAGTCCTGGGGAAGAGCCTGGCTCAGGAAAGACATCGGCCCATACACACTAAGTAGACTCCAACTGCTTGAATGGAATGGAAGAGCCGATAGGCTTCGAGGCGGGTCTCGGGGTGTGCAGGATTCTTCTAGAGCATGAGGCTGGACCCTTCTTTGGGTGAGTGAGAAGGTCTGGGAAATCCATCCGCAGTGGTGTTTCTTGCACCCCTCCCTAAGTGGCACCCTCCCCTTCTGATAACAGTGGGCCCCAGACCCTTGTCCTCAGGCTCAGTGAGGAGACTCAGGGTAGAGCACGTGACCTTGCCCTACCCAATCAGTGCATCAGGTGCCCTTGGCCAGTGGTTCAGAGGGCACATAGCCCAAGTCAGTCCCAAGAGCATGAATCTCAGGAGTTTTTCAAGAACCATAGGGAAGGTTCTTATTCGTTCCCCCTGGACTTAAATGTGAGCAGACACAAAGCCGTAGTCACTGGCACTATCCTGATACCTTGGGGGGGCAGAATGAAGCCAATAGGCCGAGGAAAGCCAAGAGCAGGAGAAGTCCAGTCTCTGCTAAAACAGCTTCAGCCAGGGAGCCCGTCCTACCCCTAGATGTTTCTTTTTCGCTAAGTAATAACTCTGGTGTTTAGGTCTAACTGATAGAGCACGCTTCACTAGGAAGACCAGCAAGGCCTGGACATTTCCTCATTGTAATTTTTCAGAATTAAATAAAGCCTGGAGATGGGAACTTCCAAGCTCCAGGGTCCATGTCTGCCTCTTAACCAGCACGATGACCGTGAATCTCTGAAGATGACCTCCCACCCCTGCCCTACACCAAAGACCTAAGAATGAGCATGAACTTCTCCAGATACCACAACTCCTCATCAGGATTTGGGTCCAAAGGCAAGTTTCTCCCTTATGTTTTGATTTTCCTCCTATTTACTCCCTCACATCCCCCAGCTTGCTGGCAAATGGCCATATAACCACTTAGGGGTGGCAAATGTGAGAAGTGATGGGTGTCATTTCTGGCTGAGGCAGTAAAAAGTTCAGACTCGGTTCTCCAGTATTTTTCCCTCTCTCTGGCCAACAGGGGAAGCCACTTGTTCCACATGGTATGGCTGTGGAATGATGGCAAAGTCATCAGCCTGGGGCTCCAGCAACCCATGAGAGATGTGAGGCCTGAGTGGGAGAAAAAGAACCACTTCTGTTGGGTTGAGCCGCCGAAATGTGGGGGCTGTAGGTAATAACCAGCCCATCTCTGCTGACGGAAGGAGGTGTGGGCCCATAGTTTTCTACAAGCGCATTTCCCCACTACCTTAGAAAATATTTCCCTTCGATATCAAAGTTGATACTAAAACCATCAAAGAGTGAAGAGCATTTCCAAAGAGCATTTTCAGAGGCCACATCAATTGAGAGATGACATTGATCCGAATAACTACCCACAGAGGGTAATTCCAAAGTCAACAGTAAAGTAGGTACTTGTTTGGGGGACACATACAGAAAATACAATAAGACCAAAATGAGACCAAAACCCTTAGCACCAATAGGTAAGGATTTTCCTTTTCTCATAGGGGAAAGACAACAGGCAATTCGACAGACACCCGTCTTCTCCAGCAAGGTAAACAGAGGCCATCCTACCTATACATCATCAGCTGGTGAGTTCACTCTTCCCACGTGTTTTCATGTGTAGATCTCCATATACTGACCAAGGACAAGCCTATCTGCTTATGTAAAATGGAAGTCTCATCGGATTTTTAGGATGTTGATGAAAATAAGCTTTATGACGTCATATAAGAAATACATACAAAGTGCTAACAGTTTTCAACACTTCCCCAGGTGCTTGTCCACTGACAGTCCAGTCAGAACTGAAATTGATGGTGTTCATGGGGAAAGTCAGGGGTCCTTGTTAGGTTAATAGATGGCACTTTCTTATATGTTTATAAGTTGTATAATTTTAATGGACTTCAAAGCACTAATTTAAAAAAAGGTTATTTTAAGTGAGGTCCGTGTTGTATGGCACGTTGAGGCAGGCAGTGAGACAAAATGTGCTGTCAGTGTGTGCTCCTTAGAAACCAAATCCTTACGGTAGCTGTATTTATGAAAAAGGAGCACAGAACAATAATTTAGGTAATAAAAACGTACTCAAGAGGAAAATATTAAAGTGGCAGCAAAGCAAAGTACAGTGTCCTGTGATGTTGATACTTTTTCTGTCCATTATTTTCATCAATACTTTTAAAAGTTTTGCTGGGTAGTTCCTAACTAAGGCTAACCAATGGCAAATTTCTTGTCTCCTCTTTCTTAGAACTAGGTTCAGAGCTTAGTGGAAGGTGAAGGAGAGAAAGAACCAAATCGTTTAAACTTTGAAAAAAGATTTTTGTCTGAGTCGGAGACATTTACTTTAAGTTCTCATTTTTGTTAAAAGAAGGAAAATCTTCAAAGTTCACAGGATGACTAGGAGCTAGCCTTTTTGCCGACATTCCCAAAGGGGCCCTTTAGCAAGAATGGTGCCTTTTCAAGTCTCTCCAGGAGCTGGTGCTCCCACAGAAGCGGCCTGATCTGGTTCTATCATCACCAGCAATTGGGTCTCATTTGCTCCGGGACCAGGTCCCCAGCAGAACCGTGTGGACACTGGCACGCCGTTGGTGAGGAGATGCTCCCAGTCTCATCAAGGGAGGCTGTGGGTCCATGTACATTCAAGTTTAGCTTGTGAGGCCTCCCCCTCTGCAGGCCGACCGCACTGGGGTGCAGCTGGGGGCAGAGTCTGGAGGGTGGTGTCAAGGCCAGGAAGGAAGCCGCAGGGCCAGCAGTGGCTTTGATCAAAGATGTCCTGCAACACAGACCCCACATGTACCAAGCTCCTGTATATTCTACTGCTGGGAGCTCCTGAGTCACCAGCAGATAAGCCATTCTTTCCATGGATTCTTCCCTTGGTCCCATCTGCCCCAGGGAAAGTAGTATGTCACCCTTTCCCACTTGATGGAAATGGTAGAAGCTACCGTCAGGCCAGAAGACCACTAGCAACTCTTCTTTGTAGAACCCCAGCAACTAGGGAGCACAGGACCACTGAGACCCTCCCAGACGGATGGCCGAAGGCAGAGAGGGCTCAGGCTTTGAAACCCGTCCTGTCTCACACCATCCTAACAGAACCATCTCATTGGTAATTCCCTTCAAATTAAAAAAAAAAAAATCGAAAATACGGCCTAGCCTCAAACACAGAAACAGCCTCAGGTTTGGAAAATCCAACACTACTTCAGCGGAAAAAGCTAGCGGATTGACTAACAAGGGGGAGAAAACTAGAAAATGATAAGAAAAGTCAGATCAGAGGTACAGAGGAATAATAAGGAAATATTAATAGGTTAAATAAATATAAATAAATTAAAGAGAAATAATAAGGAAATACATAAGAAAAGAATTTTTTTTCTCCTTCCCCTAGATTTCCAGAGTGAATCTGAGGGAGCCCTGTACATGCACACACGCACACACGCATGTGCCCACGCACACACGCCCACTCGCACAACATGCTGTCTGCACAGCCATCAGCGGGAGAAGTCAGGCGTCCAATGCCTCTCACACTCCCCCGCAGCGGTGTCCACGAGCCTGGCCCCACTGACCCCACCACAGCTCCTGGAATTCCCTCCTCCTCCCTACAGCCCAGCTCCACGGATGACTCAAGTTTGGGTTTGCCTTTTGGGAGTTTATTCCTTATAAAATTCCTTACCTCAACCTTTTGGCTAACAGCAAGGCTCTGATTTTTGTGAAGTACTTTTATCCTCTTCTTGTTCATTTCTTGAATTTTTTTTTTAATGCAAAAATACCAGAGCACTTTGTGATTACATAACCGTCCTGGATATTTGGGGAATCATTCTATTTCCTACTAAAATGTTACTCTCATTGACTTTCACTTTATTTTGAGGAAGTGTGTCTCCTTTTGACAAATTACAAAGTAAAAAAAAAATTGCTAAACAATGCACTCCAGTTAGAAGATAAACCCCTTCCTTAAAAATAGCTGCAACATAATAGTGCCAATTTTCACCCAAAATAAAATTATCTCCTCACAATGATCTTCATTCAAGAAGAAAGACGAGGTGTGGATCTATGGCTTTGGCAAAGTAAGCTGGGTCTTAGTTTCCTCTTCTCTGCAAAGGGGATAAAACTAGAAATGAGGTGCTCACATGGTAGGGGGTCTTGCCAGATGACACCCCTTTTCTCTGAAGAGCCCCCCACCCACAGGTCCTCTTCTTCTCCCTCTTCCTGTCAGGTTCTCTCCCGCAGGAGTCTGGGACTGGCATTCAGACACAGCCAGGAATGTCGCTGCAGGAGGCTCGGCATGAGGCCATGTAAACTTGCACACTGTAGAAGACCCTTCTCGTGTCGTGTTCCCGAGTAACCGAGCGAGCTGGTCAGACGCATAAATGACTCAGGCAGACATGCGGAGAGATCAGAGAGAGTACGAGGCCCAGCGTGGCTGCCAGAGCGCCTGACGGTCCTGCACCTCCCAGCTCCGCTTCCTGCAAGGTCTGACTGGCTTCGGCATTTAATTTCCTGTACTTAAATACAGATATAGTGGACTCGTATGAAAGAAAAAATTAGTCTCATTTTAAAAAAGAACAGAATTATCTCTCCCCGCTTTTTTTTTTCCCCAACATAAAACAACACTGATTCGTTCTCTCTCAAGATCCAAGCCACTGGGGCAGTTCCTCCAGTCGGGGCGACAGGGGCTGGGACTGTCCTGGGGACTCCGCACCTACATGGCTTGGGTTTTATTTTTATTCAGGTATAATTAACACAGTGTTACATGCGTTTCCAGCGTACGAGACCCAACAATTCTAGACATTTCTCCATGCTCATCCCCCAAATGTACTCCTGATCCCCTTTATCTCTCCCCTCCGCATCCCTCCACCCACCTCCCCTCTGGCAACCACCGGTTTTGTTGCTCCGCGTTTAAGAGTCTGTTTTTTTATTTGTCTCTTTTTTTTTCTTCATTTGTTTTGCTTTTTCATCGGAGGGATGATTTCATTTTGTTTTTGTTGCTCATCGGAGGGAGATCATACGGTATTTGTCTTTCTCTGACTGACTTATTCCACTCGCATGATAACCCTCCAGGTCCATCCGTGTTATGGCCAGAAGAATTATAATGAAAACACGGAAGGGCAAAAATGCCAACGCCACGTCTTTCTTCACCCACGCGGGCTCTTCTGAGAGAAATCTGCCAGCCAGGGCCATGCGCCCACCCATGCACGGATTCCAATTAAAGTGAAACACGATCTTTACTGGCACGTGATCATCGATACGCATAAAGGTGACACCAAGCCAACATCAAGGACCTAATGACCCACATGTCTTGCTCATGTCACAGCCTTTAAATAGTCCAAGGCTCTCTGGCAAATCATTTTCTTCAGAGAAACGAAAGGCAACTCTGCACACAGATGATTCCGCATCCACTTCACAGCCCCTCCGAATCAGTGGAAGAGCTTCCCATCACCCGACGCGCCAGGTCAACGGGGTCCTGTAAAGCTGTTTTATGTAGCTGGGCGAGTTCATCCCAGCTCGGGCCCTCTTTGGGTTCCCAGTGACTGACAAGCAACTCATCACTTATGAGAGGCCTCAGGGCAAGACCTCTTCCAATTCGCTCTCTGAAAGGAGTCAAGCCTGGGGACCGCTATGGTCACAGCCTGAGGCCCAGATACATTGTAACAATGGGAAGTGCATAAGGGCAGGCCCCTCTGGGGGCTAGTTGAGGGGACAGGGGAATATCTGCGTGTCCCTGACCCAGCAGTGGGCCAGTATGTGGCCTCTAAGAGATGGAGAATGTCATGAATGATTCCCGGGAACACAGAGGAGGCCAGCATGTAGCCGACTGATGAACCATTTGCTACTGCACCAGTGCTAGCACAAAGAATTCTCTTCATTTGCCTGCATCCACAGTACTCGGCCGTATGTGTCCCAAGTGAACCCATTTACCGGTGAACTTGCTCTTAGTTTAGAGACTGGAGATTCATCCTCACTCGGCAACCAAAGGGTAAACAAATTTAAGACAGTCTGATTCCAACGCAAATCAACTTACTATGCTGTATTTCTCACTGATAACTTCTCTGGGCCCCTTTTATCAGGGGAAACACAGTTCAGTGCAGAACCCCCTACCTCCCAGATACCAGCTCAAAATCTAGACTCTGGCATAGCCTGGCTGTGTATAGACTCACAGGACGAGCTTATGTTTAAGAGGACAAGCTTCCTGCAATCTAGTTAACACTCCCCACATTTTTAGGAACATGGAAGAATTCCCAAGAAGGGTGAGGTCTCTTCAGTGGTAGAGGAGAAGAAATCACATATCTTTAGCTGCTAGAATGTGTATTACCGGTGTGCTGACTTCTGGTTTCAGCTCCCCCAAGTAAACAGTTTGGAAGCTGTCACTCCCGTCCTTATAATAAGAAACAGCTCAACAAACTGAAAAGCGATGTCTGGTCTGGGGCCCAGGAGAGAAGTGAGGCCACAGGACAAAGCCACCCTGAAATCTGAAGAGGGGAGAATTCAAAGGAACATGGCCAAGACCTCACCTAGAACAGAAGCCAGGGACCTGTAACAGACAGAAGAGTCGGGCAGTCATCAGATGAATTGCTGGAGGTTAATAATGGCTTAGCAGGTGGGGGGGTAACCATAGGGGAACCCCACGATTTCATGGGCTTTACCTCTAGAAACCCCACCAGGTTCTCTTGATGAAGACAGGTAGGATCCGCTGATGGCTCTGATTGGAGAAATCAGAAATCCCTGTGAATTACCCGCAGAGCTTTTTCCTCAAGACACAGATGGTTTTTGCCCCGAGCCCCAACTGCCACACCCTCCAGAGGCATCACAGTACTCTTGTCGGCGGTGATGCTGGATGGCTGAATGGACGGATGAATGAACGGATGGTAAGTCATCCAAGCCCCCATGGAAATTATAATACAGAAGCTCCTAAATGTGTCCCTCGCAGAACACCCTCGCTAACACCTTTCAACATTTAATAGCTGTGCCATGGTGTTAAAAAGTTCTAGTATGCTCAAAAAATTGGACGGAAACGCTCAATTTAGGAAGTTAAACAGATTTCTTTACTACAGGAGACTGGATCCCAGGCACCTTTCTCTTCTTAGAATTTTGGCACAGCTGTTATTAGACACTCGGTGAAATAATCAAGAGTGAAAACATCACAGAACAATTCACTCATAGTCACTCCGCAGATGCTCACGGAGCACCCACTGTGTTGCAGGAATCGTCGGCATCTTGGAGGCAAAATAGGAGCAAACGTGAGCATAAGTTTGCAGCCAAGGAAACAGACATTAATCAAGTAATCTCACAGCTAAGTGCAAACTCACAGCGGTGACCCTCGTGACCGTGACCACGGAGGAGGAGATGGAAAAGATACAACAAAGCGAACAGCTTGGTCAGGGAGGTTAGGGAAGGTTAACAATGGAGGTGAGAATTTCGGCATTAGGAAAAGTTAATGTGACCAAATGGATGGGGGACAAGGATCACTGTGAATCTGGCAGAGATAGGTGTTAACCTAATGCCCCTGAGTCCTGTCGAGAGAGGGAGCCTGGCCCCTGCAGCAATGGAAAGGAAGCCAAAATGGCTGGGAGTAGGGGATTCTACCCTGCTCTTCAAGGACTGTAGTGATTTGTCTCACAGCAGTGGATGCCTGACACAGGTCACTGGCTCAGAGAAGTCAAGGTTTCTGTGCTGAATGTGCTTCCTGGACCCTTCCAGAGTCAGTCCCCACCGCTCTCTACCCTGCTTTCTGTCCTGAACATCTTGGGTCCCTTGCCCTCTGGCTGTTACTTGGGTTTGGCCAAGGGGCAGCACTGGGTCAAAGGTCAGAGGGGGTGGCAAGAGAGGTCAGCCTATCTCTCCTCTGCTCTCCCAACTGAGATGCAATCTGACACTGCCTGCACCCTCTCCCCAAGACCACAGCTCCTAGTGAGTAGTCCCCTGCTCTAGCCTCGGGTCTCCCTGGGTTCCAGGACACACTCTCCCCCTTGCCCCTGGAGGCTTGCAGGCATGAATGGCCTCTTGCTCTCACTGTCCACGGTCACTTCCCCCACACCCACTGTTCCTGTGATTAATCCCAGCCGCGCCTTTGCAAATGATCCTTTCCACTGACCCCCGATTCGTCCCCTTTGGAGGTTCCATCTGATTCGGGCAGACAGACCCGGCTGCGCTACAAAGTAGCAGAGCTGGGACACTACGTTTCAGAAACTTAAAATTATTTTTTTAAAAAACTAAAGTATGGGGGTGCCTGGGTGGCTCAGTCAGCTAAGCGTACGCCTTTAGCTCAGGTCCTGATCTTGGGGTCCTGGGACGGAGCCCCGCATCGGGCTCCCTGCTCATTGGGGAGTCTGCTTCTCCCTCTCACTCTCCCTCTGTGACATGTTCTCTCTCTCTCTCTCTCTCTCTCTCTCTCAAATAAATAAATTTTTTAAGAAGTTAAAGAAACTAAAATATCTGTACCTTCCCTCAAGGGATGTAAGCCCAGAGACTGGAAATAAGTCCCTCGGGCTCAGGCCACCATGGGTCCAGAGCTTCTGTGGAAACTGACTTAGCCTCTCTGGGCCTCAGTTTCACATCAGCAAGAAAAAAAAAAAAAAAACAGGAGTGGGCTGCCTGGGTGGCTCAGTGGGTTAAGCCTCTGCCTTCAGCTCAGGTCATGATCTCAGGGTCCTGGGATCGAGTCCCACATCGGGCTCTCTGCTAGGCGGTGAGCCTGCTTCCTCCTCTCTCTCTCTCTCTCTACTTGTGATCTCTCTCTGTCAAATAAATAAAATCTTAAAAAAAAAAAAAACAGGAGCAATACCTACCGGTCACTGCACAGAAATGCCATGAGAAATGAACAGAGAAACTGTGAGGCACACAGCCCACAGCAGCAGCCGGGAAACGACCACTACTAAAATGCCATCAACAAAATCCCTCATTTCACTAAACCAACCTGACCCCACACACCTTCTGGTACTGCCCACAGCCCCGGGCTCACAGGACTCATCGGTTCGGTCCGCAGGCCCGCCGGAGGACACTAGAGGCATCCCCAGAGACGTCACCTGACCCATCCCGCTGGCACCCCAGCCCCTGCTGAGCTGCGGGGCCACATCCCTGACCCACGTCCTGCGTGATTCCTTGGCTCAAAAGACCCCCTCGGCTCCTCCGAGCACCGTCATTGTTCAGCGTCTCAGTGGGATTCAGAGACCCGAACAGGTCCTCGAGTCCTGTCACATTGAATTTCCTCCTCCTGGGGGTCATACATTACCCAGACGGTTCTTGAATGTGCGAAAGCATGAGGGAGGAATAGAAGGAAACAGGAACCTGCACTCGGTGACATTACCAGAAACACGTTCTGACTTCAGATGATGGTTCTGAGAAAGGGCAGCCCCATACGCCACGTTTACGGCCACTCCGACTGTGTTTTAATGAGCCCCTGAATGATGACGGAAGGGCCACGTAGCCACAAATCATCAGGTCGCTGCAGTTTCCCAAGGACACGGGCAGGCTTGTGGGGTCTGATCGTTGGCAGAGAACTGGCTGGTGGACCCAATTCAAAGTCACTGGAAAGTGAGAGTGAGCTGGAAACAGCGCCAGGAGCCAGAGGGTCCCTGGATGGGGGCACACAGCAAGCACGAGGGGCGGCTCAGCCGACAGTCCGCCGTCGTCGCAGTAATACAGGCTGCACCCCGCTCCCCAGCCTCAGGCCTTGGAGCTCCAACCACTGAGGTCTTCACAGGCTCACATCCCACCTGTCTCTTACTCACTTAGTCTTCTTAGAGCCAACCCAGAGTCTCACTGAAATAAATTTATTGTCATTAAACTTGTATGCCACCACAACCAACAGAAGCCAGCATCACTTGCAATCAAGAGAAAGCAACAATTAAAATAAACACGATGAAAACAAGTGTCCCTTCCAGACCCCGCCAGAGGCTGTTTCCCATGGAATGGTCTCATTTTGCCACGAGCTGTTTCCTCGATCAAAAAGGGAGGCTGGCCAGTGTTCAAGCACCAAACGAGATTTTTTTTTCCTCCTATAATCAGAATCATCAAAAGAGAATGGAAAAGAGGATAACTTTCTGACTGTGTTATTCAATTTTATTTTAGGCGAAAATCTCGAGTAACACGTCCACAGCCATCTTGCTTTGTAAGCCTGGGCTGCCCATCTGGGACACGGTGCTCTCCTCTGCACCCCGAAGCCTGGCCCCCGGCCTTTCCAGCCATAAATCAGGGTCTGTTGGGACGGTGCACATGACAGGAAGTAACTATTGTGATTAATCTCTTCCAAGTACCATCTCAGTGCATCGCGTCTGCTCCCCTGGGTGCAAGCGCCACCCTCTGCATTGTGCCCAGACACACTGAACTTAAAGTCCCACGGGAGAGAAACCCACAGAAACCCCCGCCCTGTAGTGCAGGACGACATCCCGACAAAAGGACTCCACTTTCTCTGCCACCGAGGGGCTCTTCATGGCCAGAACAGGGTTGGAGAAGGGCTCTGGAAAAAGGAACTCATTCAGAGGACATCAGGGCCCTCGTCCTGATGAAGACGCCCGGGGCTGGGGGACCAAGGCGGAAAGAGAAAGCTCTCCGTGGGTCCGCAGAGGTCCCTCACTCAGCAGGCCGGCACCCTCTCTGCCCTGCACTTCTCCCCGGAGGTCAAGACCCTCCTCTGGAGCCCTGCATGAGCTCATTCCGCAGCTGCGGCTGAGCGCTGGCTGGTTCTGCAGGGCCCGCAGGACCGACCTGGGAGGCCCATTCCCCAGCTGACCTGGCCAGAATGTGGCAAATCCACAGTCCTTTGGGGCGACCAGAGCGATGGGGATCATTCTCAGACTCCTCTCCCGCGCGCTCATGACGCCCCCACCGTGTGCCAGGCACTGTTCCATGTACTAACAGTACAGCAGAAGAGAACCAGCAAATCCTCTAAGACAGACGGAGAGCAAAGGCCTCAAATGTCGGGTGCCGGTCTGCTGCCCGTGAGGAAGTAGGTCAGGAGTGAGAAGGGAGGGGCTGCTTGACACACGTCCTAAAGCTCCAGGAGGGTCTTTGGACTGTGGGCAGTTGAGGAAAATCTGGAATCAAATGAGAAAGTGAGCCCTGTTTGCTGGGAAGGAAAATTGTGCCAAATGGCAAGACCCATGTCACAAAGGACAGGCGTCTGAGCCCCATGTTTGAGCAGCGGCAAGGAAGCCAGGGTGGCCACGGGGGCTGGTGGTGGCAGGAGATGTGGTCCGTGGTCCAGCCGGGAGACCACAGAAGGGGAGAGCTGGCATTGACTCTGAGGGAGACAGTCGGCCTCTAGAGAGGTCAGAGCTGAAAAGCCGACACCATCTAACCTGTGCCAGAGAAAAACGACCTTGGCTGGCAGGCAGAGAGAGCAGGACGGGGGCCGGAGCTGCTTTCGAGAGAAAGACTGGCATCCTGGTGTAGGGAGCAGCGGCGGAAGTGGGAAGGAACGGGCACATTTTGGATATGTCAGTGACAGGATTCACGGAGGGACTGAAGAGAAGTAGGGAAAGAGAGGAGTCAAGGGTGACCCCACGATTTCCCACCTGAGCGGTGGGAACATGCAGTTGCCATTTACGGAGACGGGGCGACCTGAGCAGGGGCCGAGAAGCCAGTGTTGGGCGTGTTCTGCTTGAGACACTTAAAAGCTGCCCAAGCGGAGATGTGCACTAAAGCAGCAGGAGCTTAATGATGCTGTTGATAATATTTACCATTTTTTAAAAGATTTATCTGAGAGAAAGAGAGCAGGGGGAGACAATCTCAAGCAGACTCCCGACCCAGCATGGAGCCCGAGTCGGGGCTCGATCCTATGACTCTGAGGTCTCGACCTGAGCCGAAACCAAGAGTTAGATCCTCAGCTGACTGAATCACACAGGTGCCCCATTATTTATCATTTCTTGACCACCCAGCCTCTGGATCTCCCCGTTGCCCATGTCACCCTGGGTCCCTCTGATTCTGCCCTAGTGTCTCACACCCTAAGCTGCGGTTAGGGACCCCTTCTCTGTGTTCACACAGTCTGCAGTATCTCTCCTATAACAGCACTTAGCACACCTTATTACAATTGTCTCTTTCTGGTTTGTCTCCTCCCAGACTAGAAGTCCCATGACAGCAGGCGCCAGCTGCATTATTAACTTCTGTATATCAGTCACCTGGTATGAACTAAATCAATATTTTAAAGGCTTCCAAAATGCCTCTATCTTCACAACAACCTTGCAAAGAAAATAAAGATCTTCTTTCTATGGACAAAGAAACTTAGACTCAGAGAGGTTATGTAACTTGTCCAAAGTCACTCAGCTTGTACATGGAAAGGCTGACATCTGAACTTGGGTCCCAGTTGGTTTCAAAATCCATGTTCTTTCCCCCACGATCTGTTGACTCTCCTGTCACCCACACAAGACAGAGTTTTAATATTGATACAGAACCTCCCTACAGCGACGCCCACAGAAGTGCTTTCCATTCCCACCTCCTTGACTCTCTCAAGCCCCTGTAAAGGTGTCGTTGGCCCATACTGGCTACATTGGGACTGCGGAAAATAAAGGGACAAGTGTCAAAGGAAGAAGACGGGTGTCAGAGGAGGTGAGGAAAGTCCGGTCATTCAGACAGGTTTCTTTTTCCGTCCACACCTCATTCTTCTTTCCCAGCCCCCCACCCCCCAGTCCACCCACCCAGCCCACGGCTTCCATGCAGACCAACTGGGAACCTCTGAAATTGAAAACACCACTGCCTGTCCAACAGGCAGGTAAGCGTGTGACATGGGGAGGTGAGGAGAAACGTGATCATCTAATGACAAATGGCCCACTTCCCTCATCCTGGAACTTGAGGCATTATGGGTAAAGGAATGAGACATTCCGGGTTTTATCAGGAAAAGATGCCATCTAGTCTTACTGTGCCACTTTGGGCAAGTGGCTTCACTTCTCTGAGCCTGTTTCCTCTGCTGGAATGAGTCTCAGTGATATTAATCTCACAGGTGATGGAGAGTTTGGGGGAAATTCCTATCAAGGGATCTTCAGTGTCTGGTCCAGAGAAGACACTCAGAAGAAGACAGAAGCTCATTGTGCTGGTGGGTTCATGGACAGGAGGTGGCAGGACCCCCCCACACACTACATTCAATGGCAAAAGAAAACTAGCTGCCCCTCCGAGCAGCGTGGCATCCCGGAGCTCACCTGCCCCCCACAGGAGGACAGCATTGACAAGGCTCTGATTAACTCTGCCAGAGATGTTTCTAATTTAAACTGAGTTCTGTTGGACAGTTCAGCTTGTCAGAGGAGAAGAGCACAACCATGGCTGACCTTTTCAAACAAAGCTAATTGCTTGGGTTTTAAGGTTATAGAGCTGAAATTTTGCCATATATTGATTCGGGGGTGCAAATTTCCCTCCGAATTCCTAATTTCCTCTTGAGGAGAAGGTAGGGATTTGTCGTGATACCTAGCCCATCTCCTCCAGGAGGAACATAAATATTCAGAAACTTTCTGCTTCCAAGTCAAGTTGGTCCATGACGCAGTGTAATTTCTCAAGTGAACAATCAGACCCAACTACTTAGCTTTTCATCTAGTCCGTCAGTACTTCCCGAGCATGTCTGGTGGGCCAGGCGGCGTGCTGGGCTCCGCAGACACGAGCTAATGAGCACAGTGGACAGGGCGGGGGCGGTCGGTGGGAGTCAGGTAATTACACAAATCAAGATGATTTTTGCGTTGGCTCTGGGTGCACTCCCAGAGGATGGGCGGAGTGGGGCCGTGGCAGCGGTGTCCCTGAGGTGCGGGCCAAAGTGGGGGCTCTGTTTGGGATGTAAAGGCAAGTCAGTCTGCTTCTCAGTGTCACCATCCGCCCAAGATTCAAAACACTTTTGGTCATAAAATGCCCCTCCCCCACGACAGACCTCACTTACCAACCTTATCTTGGGTGCTCGGTGATGACAAGGCACAGGAGGAACCGCTCAAGTCAGTGAAGCAGGGCTTCCGAGAAGGCACGTGGCCCATGCTGGCATGGGAGGGAGGGCAGCGGCTGTCTTGGCCAAACAGTGAGGGCAGGGGACTCCACCAAGGGCACATGGAGCAGTGACCCTGGGCCAGGAGAGAAGCAAGGGCTCCCGGAGCAGGGAACAGACGGGTAGAATGCCCGACAGCGGTGGGCAGGAGGGGCCCAGGGAACAAGACAGTGTGTGTCCCGGAGAAAGGACAACAGCCACTCAGCTGCAACTGACCCATTTCTAAGAGAAGCAAAATTTCAGATTTTTAAATAAAAGAGACCCTATTTTTGAAAGTCCCGACAACCAATTTAAAAATCAGAACACCATATAAAAAACAAAGCACATCATCCATTGGCCAAAATTAACCTTCTGACCTCTCCACTAGGGGAACCGGAAGAAATGGGGGCCAAGGAAGAAGGAACGAGATGAGAAGGAGTCACCTCCCCAGTGAGAATTAGCCATGGCTGCCTCGCCTGAACCCCTGGTCACACTCCTGGTCCCTCCGTGGCCTCAGTCTATCACGTGGATGATCGCATTAGGCTCGGCCACTCACCTCTCTTCCCCAGGACTCTGTCAGGGCCTCGAGAGCAGAAATGACCCTCAACAACTCGCCATCCATTCTGGTGCTGGACAGTGCTGGGCACCTGGCGAGTGTTCAGCAAACGTTCCTTCGGTAGAATTAATCGGCTGGACTCCCCATGTCATTGCAAATCATCTGCCAACCTCTTTAGTTTACTCAGACAGTGTAATGCTTACCTACCTCTTGCTGAGCACCTGCCTTACCCCTTGGAATGACCCTGACCTCTTCACACTCCTCATCTCCATTTACCCTCCAACCCTCTGACAGCCCATTTCACAGAAGAGATACAAGCTTGGAGAGATGCAGAAGTTTCTGAAAGCCACAAAAGGATTAAGTAGCAAAACTAAGATCGGACTCCAGGTCCTACTTACCCCGTAGTGCAAAACTGTAACCACCATGTTCCACGCAGGTACAAGCAATAGAAGAGCACCGAGTAATAAAGCTATTATTCCCTGAGAGCATGAAAGCTCTGCATAGACGCGGCCACTGTCCCTTGTTCAGACAAATGGCTGTGGGTACAATTCATTTAGCAGCACATTCTCTTGCCAGCATGCCACATGCTTCACACGGGACAGAAGCTCGGTTGTACCGTCTGCCGCCTCACCAACACCTACCACAAACGCAGACCCGCCAGCCACAGAACTAGACAGGAAAGAGCATTGTCCAGCCTCTTGTTCCGGTTTCTTCTATTAAAGCATGGGCAGGTGTCCAGAATGCGGGGTTGACTGATGAAAACGGGCTGCAGCGACATATGTACGACCCCCCAAGTAATTATTTTTATTATATTAAAGAATGAAATCTTGCCATTTGCAATGACATGGTTGGAGGTTGAAAGTATGACGCTGAGTGAAATAAGTCCGTCAGAGAAAGACAGATGCCATGTGATCTCACTCACAGGTGGAATTTGAGAAACAAAACAGATGAACATATGGGAAGGGAAAAAGAGAGAGAGAGAGAGAGACAGGGGGAAGCAAACCATCAGAGACTCTTAACGATGGAGAACAAACTAAGGGTTGATGGAGAGAAGTGGTGGGGATGGGCTGAATGGATGATGGTTAAATGGATAAATGGGTACTAAGGAGGGAACTTAAAAAAAAAAAAAGATTATTTATTTGAGGGGCACCTGGGTGGCTCAGTCAGTTATGCGGCTGCCTTCAGCCCGGGTCCTGGGACTGAGCCCCACCATCGGGCTCCCTGCTTCATGGGGAGACTGCTTCTTCCTCTCCCTCTGCCTGCCTCTCTGCCTGCTTGTACTCTCTCCCTCTCTGGCAAATAAATACATAAAATCTTAAAAAAAAAAAATTATTTGAGAGAGCGAGCTGAGGGAGGGGCAGAGGGAGAGAAGCCGACTCCCCATGGAGTGAGCGCCCTCCAACGAGGAGCTCAGTCTCTTGCCCCTGAGATCATGACCTAAGCCAAAATCCAGAGTCAGACGCTTAACCTACTGAGCCACCCAGGAGCCCCTATCATCGAAAATTTTGAAGAAGGTACCGCAATCAAGTGCGTCAATCTCAGTCAGCCTCTTTGCGTCCAGGGAGGAAGGAACAAAAATTACAGAAGGGCTCACTTATTAGCAGACAGTCCCTAAGCCCTGGCTGAAGTCAGTGCGCTACAGAAAGAGGGAAGTCCCTAAAAGAGTGTTGTTGTTTAAAAAAACAAAACAAAACAAAACAAAAACACCACTGGGTTGGTTGGTATTTAATTTAATTACTAGGGGATAAAAGTTCAATTTCACTTTTCATGACTGAAGCCAATTTTTACTTCCTTTAATTACAGTGTGCATTAAAGACCCTCTTCCCCAGCTCCGTTAATGAGACTAAGGAGAGGTGAACGGCTTCACCTCAACAGGAAACAATCTATGATTCTGTGTTAGTTTCCGCTGATGGAGTTTCACAGATTGTGATCTGCTGACCTCACACTCAGGCCAAACACACAGGGTGGGAAGGCCTGTTCGGAGGAGGTAGGGAAAGAAAAGGAGAATAAATTATTCTGTTTGTTCATTTGACACCAGACAGATCAAACAGGGGAACAACAGTCACCACGAACGTCTCAAACTTACTTTTCTTTTGTTACCCAAGGACATGACTTTTATCTCACAATCCTAGTAACCACAAACCCCAGGACTGCCTCGTGCCCTGTCTCCAGTAGCACAAGATTTAATTTGGGAAAAATGCAAACTGCTCTTTGATGATCCCTCTCTCGGTGTTAAGAAAGGCTTTACGTTCACAGATCAATCTGAAAGAAACCATTTTAAAAGCTTGTCATTGCACATTGCTGATGCTGGCTAGGGTGCCCTGGTGGGTTTCACCATTATTAAAACAGCAAACGAAAATAAATAAATAAAATACAACAAAGAAGGAGCCCATGTGAGGCCTGAGTAACACAGTGATTGGAAAATCATCTCTGCTTTGGTAGAAGATTGGAATCTAGAAATGCAACCATTTTCATCATCGATATGACCCTTTGTAACTGATTTCAGCGATGGCCCCAAATGGATGGTGCCTGCTCCTTTGTTACCCACAGTTGATAAATGTGCATCAATTTTTCATTTTGAAGCGTTATTTCCTTTTGCAATTTGCCAAGTGCCTTTTCGTGCCCCATTTGAAGACTGTCCCATGAACAAACCTCCTTCGGGGAAGACAAGTTAATTATCTGACTGCCATTCTGATTGTTGGCTGCTGGAAATAAAATTCTTCGCCAGCCCTGATGGTGAAGCCACCACCACCATTTGACAACGGTCTCAAATTCTCACAGGACCAATCACAGATGAGCAGGAGAGCGATGACCAAGAATGCACACGTGGAATCAGGCAGACCTGGGCTCCAACGATGCCCTTACTTTGGGCAAGTTATCTAACCTCTATGAGCCTCTGTTTTCCCCATCTGTAAAATGGCAAGAGTTCCTATGTTTTAAGATGATTATAAGCATGAGACAGCACAACGTGTCCTTAGCTGTTGGCTCACGGTAAGCGCTGAACCAGTATTTCTGTTCTGATAAACCGTAACAACCGAACAGTTCCCTTCACTCACCGGAAGATACTGAGGGAGGTGATTTCATGATGCGTCCCAAGGCATTACTGCAGAAACGCTTCCACACGAGACACAGTTTCTTACCCTGCAAATGCTTAGTGGTGCATGTTGGTGACTTCAGGAAGGACGCTGCCAAGTGTGTATTCTGGGTGTGGAGCTATCGCCCATGCTGCTCGGCGGGGAGACTTTTCCAAAGGCAGACTGATATTCCTACGTACCTCCTTTTTTCCTTACACACACACACACACACACACACACCTGCAGCTTGCTCACTAACTACTCTCTTCTACGAGTATATTCTTCTTAGTCATCTAGTTACTAAGCGTGGAAATGGAAGGCCTCTGGGATGGAGCCATCCCCCCTCGTTAAAATAATTAGTTTACCATAAGACAAGAGAAAGAAAGGAGTAGAAAAGTCCCTTTGGTTTGGTATTTAAACATTCAAGCCGTGGGCTGCATATTCTAATCTGAGTTTCAGAAGAGGAAAATAAACACTACAAGAGCCAAATATGTATTAATTATGGCTTATTTATTTAGAGCTACTGATGCGTATCAAGCTGTGCAAAAGGTAAATTGAAGGGGGAAATAAGGTCCCAGTTCAAGAGAGCAAACCCTCCCCGAGTACCTCCACCTCTGAATATTTTACATCGAGCTCAGTGGCTGATGATGATAGGAAAATAGGAATTAAATCCACGGTCAGGGGTGCGAGGGGACAGGGCAGGAGGGTAAAAAGAGAAAGCTAAAAGAAGCAATTCCAACCCTGTTTAAGATGTCGGCCATGCCAGGGGACGTCAAGGGAAAGTTCCCCAGCTCCCCAGAACCCTTTGTGAACGGGGAGACACAAGAGTCCAAGCCCACACAGTAGTTCAGACCACCTTCCCCCAGAGCTCTCCACTGGTTTCTAATCATGCAGAGAGAAGGCTCGGGATGCTCCTAACAAGACATCCCTCCCCCCATTGAGTTAACATGAAGAAAATCCACCAGTCCTGACAGGAGCATGAGAGAGCTTGTATGAATGTGGTTTTTCAAGTGTTGCTGCTTGAGAAATGCCTGCTGGAAGATTCTAGAATCCTGAACCTCCAGGCTGGTGTGACTCATTGCATAAGTGCAAGAATCATGGCACATTCCTCTCTTGGGTTTTCCCAAAAGACCTTATTTTTTTTTTTAATCTCCTTGACGGGGGTATAATGTACATATAAAACAATTTACTGGTTTTAAAGGCACAATCTGATTTTTTTTTAATTTTATTCTTTTAATTTAAATTCAATTAATTAACATATAATGTATTATTGGTTTCAGAGGTACAGGTCAGTGACTCATCGGTTGCATATGACACCCAGTTCTCATCAGATCATGTGCCCTCCTTAATGTCCATCACCTGGTCACCCCGTCCCTCCCAACTCCCCTCCAGCAACCCTCAGCCTGTTTCCTATGATTAACAGTCTCTTACAGTTTGTCTCCCTCTCTGGTTTCATCTTGTTTTATTTTTTCCTCTCTCCCCCTTTGATCCTCTGTTTTGTTTCTTAAATTCCACAAGTTAGTGAGATCATACAACAACTATCTTTCTCTGACAATCTGATATTTGACAAATATATCATATATATTTGATATACAAATATATGTCAGTCATATCACCACTAGCAGAAATCATGATGAGAAGATGTTCATAACCCCAAAAAGATCGCTCATGCCCGTCTGCAGTCAACCCCCACCCCAACCCCAGACCCTCGCAACCACACTCATCTGCTTTCTGTCAACATAGTTCTTGCCTTTTCGAGAATTTCCTGTGAGGGCTCTTGTCCCTGGCTTACTTCATTTTCAGTATTGCCTCTGAAGTCCATTCATGTTGGTAGTGTGTATCTGTTGTTCAGCCTTTTGTCCACGGTCTAGTACTCCACCGTGCGAATATACCACAATGTCTTTATCCATGGATATTTGCATTATTTCCAGCTTGCCGCTGGTACAAACAAAGCTGCTACAAACGTTCAAGCACAAGTCTTTGTGTGAACATATTTTACCTCTGAGGGGAAAACAGCTAGGAATGAAATAGCTTGGCCCTCTAGTGAGAGTTGCTGACATTTATAAGAACTGCCAACATGTTTTCTAAAGCATTTTGCTTTCCCATCCTTGCCAACACTTGCTACTGTCAGACTTTAATTTTAGCCATTCTAGTGGACGTGAAATGGTATCTGTTGTGACTTTAATTTGCATTTCCCTATGATGCCAAGCAACTTTTCATGTGCCGTTTGCCAATCATTCCTATTCTTTGGTGAAATGCCTATTCAAATATTTTGCCAATATTTTAATAGATTGTCTCTTTTTCTCCAATTTATCAATCATTTTTTTTCCATGATTCATTGTTTTTATGTCCTATCTAACAAATCTTTGCCTAACCTAAGGTTAAAAAATATTTTCTTCTATAAATTTTCTATTGACAGATCTTACATTTGGACATATGATCTATTTCACTTTAATTTTTGTATATGAAATAGGGAAGGGATTGAAGTTCATTTCTGCATATAAATATCCAGTTGTCCCAACACCATTTGTTGGAAGACAATTCACTTCCCATTGAACTGCCTCTACACAAAGCTAGTGAAAACCTTCTGGTCGATGGGCTCACCAGCAGTAGCTGCAAGTGGGAAGCCGTGACAAGATGATCCTAAAATAATGACAGACGTGTTTAATACACATATTACAGACTCCTACACCACAGTCATTTAAAGTGATGATAAAGATCTATATTCATTGATGATAAAAAGATACTTAATAAAGTATCACTTAAAGCAATGAAAAATTTATCACTTAGTAAAGTGATGAAAAATTTATCACTTAATAAAAGTGATGAAAAACCATATTACAGAACAGAACAGATTTAGGAAGACTACACGTTTCTAAGTAGAGGAGTAGACAATAAGAAACACAAAGCCAGGCACAGTCGGAGAAGTGTGTGACTCTTGATCTCAGGGTCATGACTTTGAGTCCCATGTTGGATGTAGAGATTATTTAAATTAAAAAAAGAAGGAAGAGGAGGGAAAAAAAACCAGAAATACAAAGACAGACCAACAAAAGATCATCGTGGTCATCTCCAGGAGCTGAATTAAAGATGATTTATATTTTTTGTACTTTTCTAGTTTTTCAATGTGTGTAAGGGATATTTTCATATTAAAAAGACTTTTCTGTTTTGAAAGAGTGTCATGGGCAGAAAGAGACAGAAATGAGGGTGAGCAATAATTTCTTGCTCCAGCTCTGAAGGGCTAAGTCGGCCCATTTATTACTAGAAAATCTTAATGAGTCTCAGCTTCATATGAGCAGTGCAGAGAGAATCTCACTATGGTTCCAGACAAGGCACCCATTATCTGTAAAATACATGCTGACGTGTGTAATTCTTAGATCTGAGGATGCAAAAGTCGAATGCATGGCAATGAGAAACATACAAATAATGGTAGAAACTAATAGTCAAGCTATTTCAAATTAGTTTTTATTCAGAGTCCGTTGTTTATGGCCATAAGGCAGTATCAAGCTACTGTCTACAGAATCTTGGAGTGATTCCTAATTACCTATAATTGGCTTTTTAGCCTTGCAGACTATTTGCAGTGGCTCTGGAATTGGCCCATTCATCCCAGAAGCTCTCCAGCTGAGTGGGATCACATAGCCCAGCATTGATCCAGAAGAGTTTAAAACTGATTCAAAAAAAGAACAAGGTAAAGGAATGGGGGATGGTCAGCCTAGAAACAAGATGCCTAGATTACTACAAATTTAAGATTAGAAAGATTTCACTTTGGCCACAGGATATCCTTTCTTCAGAACATGATTACATTCATTCACCAAAGACTATGGCTCAGGCCACGTCTACAGTTCTTCAGAGATGACCAGCTGGGTCTCAGATTCTTAGGGGGACCCGTGGGGACTGTCCTTTGGATTATTGAAAAAATAACCAGACTTTAGCAATCAGGTTCCAAAATGTTAACCGAATATCAAAATCATCACTGAGTCCATCAAGCAACACTTCCTGAAAATCAAATCTAGCTGGGCCACTGCCCATTTTCGCTCAACGTCTTCTATTCTATAGAGCGCTTTCGGAAGTAAGTGCATCTGAATGAGCACGCTCCGTAACGCGTGTGACATTCAGATTTCTTTCAGCGTGAGAAATAGTACTCCCGGCCTTCACAGCTCTGGCAGTCATAGACTCTCTTCCCCCACACCCTCTTCACCATCACCTTTTCCTACAGGTGCCCGTGCTGCTGAATGAGCAAAGAGAGCAACAGAAAAGAGGAGGAAAGAGACGAGGTGGTGGGGAGTAAGATGGAACAAGTTCTGCAGGTTTGGCTTTGTGGGGTAACCACTGCTGAAAACCGTTTGCAAGTTTGACTTAAGAAAGTATGTTCAGGGGCATCTGGGTGGCTCAGCCAGTTAAGCATCTGCCTTCGGCTCGGGGTGGGATCTCAGGGTCCTGGGATTGAGCACTGTGTAGGCTCCCTGCTCAGCGGGGATCCTACTCCCTCTCCCTCTGCCCCTCTCCTCTCTCTCTCTCTCTCAAATAAATAAATAAAATCTTAAAAGAGAGAGAGAGAGAAAGAGAAAGGAAGGAAGGAAGAGAGAAAGAAAAGGGAAGAAAACAAAAGAGGAAGAAAAAGAAATTTCAAGGGCACCTGGATGGCTCAGTCAATACGCATGTGATTCCTGATGTTGGTTCAGGTCATGGTTTCAGGACTGTGAGATCAAGCCCCAGGTCAGGCCCCACAATAAGCACGGAGCCTCCTTAATATTCTCTCTCTCCTCCTCTCCATCTGCCCCTCCCCACTGCCCACACATACTCTGTCTCTTCCTAAAAGAAAAAAAAAAAAAAAGGTAATTTCACACAGAGGAGTCAGAGTTCTCAGGAGAATCCTGTTTTCTCCCACTCAGATATTGGCTGTTTCGAGGTTTCTTAGGTGAGGACTTCTTCTGGGCCACAGATTTCTGCCTTCAAAGATTGTTAGGGAATAAAAGCCAAGTGATCCATTAACTGAATTACTCCACTTTCCTTAACACTCCCAACAAGCCCCCCTATATAAATTTCTTGAGTTGGTATACAGAGAGGAAATGGAGGTACTGTCAGGCCATCATAATAATAACAGCTAATAATTATAGAACATTCCCCATGGACTGATACAAAACCAGGTGATTTTGTACACACATCTACAGAAATCACCTCATTTTATCCTTATCCCAACCTAGGAGGTAGGTTACTATTATCACTTCTTTAATGGTCAGGGAACTGGAGCTCAGAGAGGTTAAGCAAGCAGTTCAAAGTAGCACAGCTGTAGAGTCCGGGTTTGGACTCTTCATCAGCCTGTCCCTAACCTGGGCCATAAGCCACCCACTGTCTTACATGCTCTACAGACATGAAAAGCAGAGTGCACCCCAGTAGCAGTTGGTGGCCTCGTCGAAACAGGCTTTCCGAGGTCTTACGTCTTTCTTTTGCTTCAGAGTAAGGCTAACCTACACAGAGCTCTTCCTATAACCATGTTTGATCAGGACAGAGGAGCAGTGAAGCCATTGAGACTGTGTCATGCAAGCTCATGGCAGGGCAGGGCCCCCTCCAGCCCGTCCCCAGCCACCAGCATCGCCTTCCCCGTGGAAGCTTTTCAGACTTTTGTGCGAACACACTGTGGGGGGTTGACACGGTCCACCTGACAGCGGACAGGAGACTTCTGTCTTGTGCTTCAGGAAAAAAGAAAAACAAAGAAGCAAGAAGGAAAACCAAAACAACAAAACCAGGGGGAAGGCTGGTCATCTTTTTAGCGTCCATTCAATCCATTCAGAGTCACAGATGGCATAAAGGATCAACCAATTATTTTCAACTCAAGAAAAAATTACCGGTTAGACAAGAAACCAATTCTCCAAGCCTTCCAGCATCTAGCGGGTCAGCATTACAAGCTCCACCAGGAGAGTAATGCAAGTATTCAGGATTATAATACTAGCTTTTTTTTTTTTTTTTTTTTTTTTTTTGCTCAGGGGGTTTAAGTGATTTACCCAGTTTATCAGTAACAACAAGGATTTAAACCCACGCCTGTCTGAGTGCACAGCCCGAGCCACCAGCCACTCTCCTGGACCAAGAATCAGCATGCATTTTCTGTAAAATGACGTACAGATAATATTCTCAGCTTTATGAGTCACGATGTCTCAATTGTGACATCTCAGCTCTGCTTTTGTAGCATAAACCAGCCACATACGGCAAGTGAACAAATGGGCATGGCTGGGTGCCAATAAAACTTTATTAACAAAAACAGGTCACCAGCCCGATTTGGCCCAAGGGCCACGGTTTGCCAACCCCCTTCTATTCTTTCACGGAGGAGAGAAGATTTAAGCTGAATCTGTTATGGATCATCTGTCAGTCTACTGAGGCTGCCGTGACAAAGTTGGCTTCGACAACAGAGATTGATTTTTCTCAGTTTTGGGGGCTGGTAATCTGAGACCGAGGTGTGGGCAAGATTGAGATGGATTGAGAGGGTCTGAGGCCTCTCTCCTTGGCTCCTAGATGGCCACCTTTCCCCCATATTTTCCCACGGCCCTCTCTCTGTGTCTGTGTCCTTAACCACCCCTTCCTACAGGTACAGCAGTCATATCAGTCATTTAACAACCTCCTTTTACCTTAATTACCTTGTTAAAGAGCCTGTCTCAAATATGGTCACATTCTGAGGCACTACAGGGGTTAGGGCTTCAATATATGGACTGGGGGGACACAATTCAGCCCATCACAAATGGAACAGATTTCAACATGTGAAGAGAGGAAGAAAAGAAAACTAAGGAAAAGCCCAGGGGTTTATGTGTCTGTGTAAGTCAGCCAGACTTTATATTGGGTGCTTAGGGAACTTTCTCTGAAGAAGTGATATTTCAGTTGAAGTTGCTTAAGAATACTATTAAGCAATCAAACCAACAAAATAAAGAGTATTTACTGGCTCATGGAATTGCAAAGTCCAGGCGTAGTCCTAGCTTCAGGTATGGCTTGATACAGGTGCTCAGTGTCACCCACAAAAGGTCATATAAGCAGAAAAGTGCCTTTATTTGTTCAACAAACATTTACTGAATTTCCTTTTCACATCAGCTCTCTTCACACTAAGGGTTCCCCAATGAAAAAGGCCCTCAAGAAGGCTCTAGTCCAGCAGATGCCACCATAGAACAGACCCTGAATGAAGGTAAAACCCATACAGAAGAAAACAGTGCTAGAAATGGAGAAGAGGAGAGATCTAATGACACTGATGAAGCACCTGCATCAAGCCATACCTGAAGCTACCACACTCTAAATTTTTCAATCCCATCAGCAATTTAATTATTTCAATTGAATTATTGAATTATTTCGATCACCAATAATTTCCATTGGTCTTGTTTGCTGCATATTGCTGGTGTATGGCGACGATTCCAACTCAAATATCCCTTCTTCAGAGAAAGTGATGCTGACCATCCGCAAGACTAGGTCTTCTTTATAACCACCCACAACCCCCAGTGCTTTATCTCCATGGCACTTATTACACCTGCAAATAGATTATGTAATCAATTTCCTTAACAGCTACCTCCCCTGGGAGCTCTATGTTGGCACACAGTGGGGGCTCTAGTCAGTTATTTTTTTAATACAGTTTTTTTAAAGCAGTTTTAGGTTCACAGCAGAATGGAGCAGAAAGTACAGAAAGTTCCCATCTACCCCCTGGCCCCCCACAAAAAATTGTCAACTATTAACTCCCACACCAGCATGGTCCAATTTTTATAATCGATGAACCTACATGGGTATATCATCATTGCCAAAAGTCCCTAAGTTACATTAAGGTGAGCTCCTGGTGTTGCACTTTGACAAATGTACCATGACATGCATCCACCACGAGGGTCACACAGAGTAGTTCCACTGCCCCGATCAACCTCTACGCTCCGTCTACTCATTCTCCTCCCTCTCCCTCTCCCCAAGCCCTGGTAAAATTTACTTTTTAAACAAGCCAGAAACCTATGTGTTTTATGCTCCTGCTCATCTGAGATTCTGGGTACTGTTCCGGTCCTTGCCTCCAGCCTCCAGGGTCATGCCTCCCAGGTTACCAGTCTGTGCCTGGGACAGGACCGACTCCCAGCTGAGCAAGCAGGAGCCCAAGGCACTCAACAGCAGCTCAGAAAGACGGCCTTGAAACTTCTAGGCTTATGCCCTCCAGCCTCCATTCCACTTTTAAACCAGCAAACCAGCTGCTTGCTGTCCAGAGTGCCAAACGGCATCTGCAATGAGGCATGATGCTCCCACTTCCAGCAGATTCACTTAGTGTAATGTCACAGGTAAAGGCAGCGAAACCCGGTAGATGTTCTATTTATGGTAATTGCTCTGAAATGCTACCAGTGTGTCTCAAAATATAGGTGTTGTCTTGAGCATGTGACGAGAGGGTGAGGTATGCTTCAAATTTTCCCTTCTTCATCCTGGAATACCTCCCGGAGCAACAGGCTCCCGACAATTAACGATTCCCTGTTTTCCTGGTTTATTCCAAGGGCAAGACAGGCAAGCCTCAAGGGTCGGGTCTCCCGATCTGATCTTTCCAATGCCTCTTCTGTGGTATTATCAGGGCCAATGTCCAAGAAAAGAATACAGCCTGCTCCCGGGCCTCGGAAGAACACCTGCCTGCTAGTGTTCCTGACACAGACAGATGGGACGCGGGCGCTGCTACGCCGCCAGGTGCTCTCCCACTTGAACGTGACGATGAGCGTGCTTCAATGGCCACTGACTCGGGCATAAGGACGGGCAGCGCTGAAGCTCCAACATCCGCCTCCTGGAGAAGTCATGAAGCCCCATGCCTGGCTCTGCTTGGCCCTTCCCGTGTGCCTGGTCCTCCCCGTATCTCCCGTCTCAAGCCATCTCCCTCCCTATCCCATGACCCAAAGCCCAGAAGGACAGGATGCTCAGAGAGGGACTGGTACTTTGAGCTCTGCAACCTTACACAAGAGGCCTTTATTGTGCCAAGGATCCAGTGAGAGAGGGAATTCCAAGGATCCGGTGGGAGAAGGAATTGCCAGGGTTGGGGGATCCCCTCACAGAAAGCTCCCCTCACTCAGGCGGCCTTACTGAGCCTGCTCTGCATGCCCTACGGACACTGGGGATAAGAAGGTGTGAAGAGAAAAGGAAAAGATGACAGTCCGTGCCCTCGTGGAGCTAAAATTTGATTCAGGAGATAAATGTTGATCACGCAGATGGCACAAAAAATGTACAGAATGTCCAATTATGACCAACAATGCAAAGAAGTACATGGTCCTGTGTGCGGATGACAGCGGGGAATGGGTCCAGTCGGGGAAGGCTTCCCTGGGGACTTCGAGGACCCCAGGAGTCCCTTCCTCAACTCACTCAGGTCTTGCTCGAAAGTCACGTCCTCACAGGAAATGTCCTGGACCCCAGAAGTAGCCCTCCCTTGATCCCTCTCCTCTGACTCCCTGTCCTCACTCTACCTTCATTTCCTACGTCACTGATCACCCCTGAGATTACACTGCGCACCCACTGACCTCTTCGCTGAGAGACTAGAAGCCCGTTGTCTTCCTGTTGTTCCACCACAGCACTGAGAACAGCCCCCAGCACGGAGCAGGTGCTCTGTGAACACTTGCTGGATGAATGGGTCAGTTGTGCTGATTTCTGAAGGCCCACTGGGTAGTCCCGGGGGAAAGTGACAGGGAACAAGACCTTTGTCAGGGTGACCAGTGTCACTGCTACCGCTTGAGGGAACAGCCCTGGCGGGGCGGGGGGGGGGATGAGAAGGGACCACTGAGGATGAGGAAGCAGGAACAGGAGGCCGGGCTGCAGATGCACGCATCAGGTGGTCTGTCACTGCTCAAAACGAGACCGGGACCAGCCAGACGGCTCATCTTTACCCCAGAAGGAAGATGGAGCTAATGAAATTGTCCAAGCTGGGAGGGAGGAAGGATGGTTAAAATGTGACCAGATTCGCCCCATGAGATGGGCACCTTGGCCGCGGATCGGGGAGCACCACAGTGGGCGTGGAGTCCAGCTGGGGGGCCGCTGCCGGGTGCAGGGAGAGAAGCAGCTCGGTCTGCAGTCGTGGCAGTGGACAGGAGTCAAGAGAGACCAGACATATTTGGGATGTCGAATCCACAGGACACGAAAAAGGGCTGTTTACGAAAACAGTCAGGAGGGGACGGTGGGGGGTGTTCCCTGGGTTTCATGCACTGAGCATAGGACCCAACATGGCAGCCCAGGCCCTCGTCTCCCAACAGCCAAGGGCAAGCATGGCTTCTTGGGAACCCTGGCTTACATTTTTGCACTCTGACCCCAAACCCACCGCCTTATGAAGAGCACCTGCAGCGCAGCCCCATCTACCTGAGTGGGTGACCTTTTCCCACTAAATGTAAGGCCATGGGTTCTGAGGATTTGCTTTCTCGCTGTATTCATAATTCTCTTGCATCTTCCTGAGCTGACCTGAAACAGTAAAACGAGGAAAGGGCCACTCCTCAACCCACCCGGGGAAAGGAAGGCTGCCTTCAACGCACTTACATCTCCAGGACCCACCACAAAATTACAATCTCATTCATAGTTTATGTTCTACCGACCACCTAGTTGGTGAAGTTAATCCACCTTTGAAACCCACAGAGAGCCCGCGTGAGATCGAATATACACGGCTTTTGTACAATTTCGAAATACAGGGTGCCTCTGGTGAGAAGTAAAATTGCCAGGAGAAAATCTCCGTTAGTTATCAAGCTTAGCATGTGGGGACAACACCGACCAACAGCGGACAGGTGCTCGGGTGCACGTGCGCGTGTGCGTGTGCGTGTGCGCGTGTGTGCTCACACGCAAGCGTGCACGTGTGTGTGGCTCAACAGGAGGAGAGAGAAAACACTGATGAGGGGGAAGGGCACCTGCTCTCAGACACACACGTACACACGCCCGAATCTGAATGGAGGCAGCTTGAACCCTCCGTGGGTGACCGTCACTACCTGTCAGCGCGCGTTAGCGACAGAGGGCTGCACTTCTCTCTGATGTACACAAAGCCCAGAGCTGTTAATAGCTTTGAAAGGACATTATGGATCGCTCCAAACAAAACTGTGACTGTTTCAGTGACAGAACGCAAGGGAAAGGGAAGCGCAGAGCAGATGCCACTGCCCAGACTCCCTCTGATGTGGGGACACAACGGCAGCGGGAAATCTTTTATCCCAGACTGAGGCCAGGAGGCGCAGGAGCCCCCCCCCGATGGGAAATCTGCTCCGTGTAAGGAGGTCGCTGCCCCATTGCTGCGTCTGGAAACCAGCTCCCTTTCTGCTGTTCCCTCATGGGCAGCTGCAGGAGCCAATGAGCGAGGAGAATTCCAGTTCCAGTTCTGGCCACCAGCCTCCAGCATTTACCAGCCCCGCTCTGCAGACAGGTAGCTTCATTCCCAGCAACGGGGGCCGCTAGCCACTTCAAGGTCCCACGACAGGCCTGGGGAAAACTGTCAGCCCTCAAGCACCCGCTGCTTCGGGAAAGTTGCCTCGTGTCTGATTACAGGTTGGGTTCCCTTTCCAGCTGGGCCCATGACTGTGTGATGTCAGGAAAGTCACCTAACCTCTCTGAGCCTGAGTGTTTTCCTCTGCAAAACAAGAATAAAAGATCATGACCCCCCCACCCAGCGCACACAACCTGATTCCAGAACTGTCTGTGCGGATGAAAGGGAATGAGGCGTGTGGAGCTAACGGTCAGCAGAGGAAGCAGCTCATGCTTTGTTAATCCCACACCTAACAGTGCAGCTTACTGTTAGATATTTTCCCAAGGTCTTGACAAATATTAACTGATTTAATCTTTAAAACAACCCTGTGAGGCTGATACTGTTCTTTTCTCTGCTTAATGGATCAGGAAACGGAGGCATCGGGATGATGTGGGCCGTGCTCACGACACCAGCTCGCCAAGGGTGACACATCACTCAGACCCACAGCCGAACCTGTGTGCTTCTCTGCTGCACTTGACAATCTAGAAATGTTCATTATTCCTGTTCTTTTAACCCCTCATTCTAAGCATCTTCAAATCCAGCTGGTTTTCCTTCCTTTTACCCATTTCACTCAGCTCTGCTTTTCCCGTCCATGGTCATCACCTGAGAAAATTCTCATTCCCCCTGCTCCCACCTACCCTGCACATCACTACAAAAATCAACCCCCCTAAAATGTTGCTTTCCACCTACCCTACCTGCTCAGACCCTCCACAGCCCCGTTTCACTGGCACAGCAAAGCCACGCTCCCCTGGGCCCTTCCTCAGCTGGACCACTCCGGACTGTCTCGTGCCATGCCACATGTGAACCCCTGCCTCCCGCCAACCCGGGACCATACAGCCCTCTCGCTCTTCCTGCCTCCCCTCTGCTCGCACGGGCCATTTCCCAGAAATGCCTCCTCTGTGCCCTTCCAGACTCCGCATATCCCTCACCCATCCTCTGCTGTCCATAGCTCCAATCCGAGGGTGAGTCCCAGGAGGCCAGAGGCAGTGTGAACTACAGCAAAGAAGGCGATAGAAGACGTATCCTCGGGAGGACAAACCTGGAAGCAGATTTCTGAATAGAGAGAAAGAGATAACAAGGAAGCCAGGGATCCCAATGCTGAACTTTCTTAACATCTCCTTCTTTTATTAAAAATAACAACACAGAGGAGCGCCTGGGTGGCTCAGTGGGTTAAGCCGCTGCCTTCGGCTCGGGTCATGGTCTCAGAGTCCTGGGATCGAGCCCCGCATCGGGCTCTCTGCTCTCTAGGGGAGCCTGCTTCCTCCTCTCTCTCTGCCTGCCTCTCTGCCTGCTTGTGATCTCTCTGTCAAATAAATAAATAAAATCTTTAAAAAAAAAAAAATAACAACACAGAATTTGCAAGCCGATGTCGAACAAATCAAATACAACCCACAGATGTGTTTTTCTTTCCTTCACAATTTTTTTAAACACAGAGAATTCACCTGAAAATTCAGATTTCCAGCTTCCCTTTAAACATGAGCTGCTTTAGCTGCCCTGGACTCCCCTTCTCCCCAGAGCAACAACACATGTCATCACTCGCTCCCTTCACATGGGGCACTCGCCCGCCAGTTAGCCGCAGTCCCCACTGCTCCAGATTACTCAACACTGAGGTCAGGCTGCCATTTATCATTAAGCTTACACTCTTTCTTTCCTCGCAGTGGAAAGCTGCTTCTTATAACTAAAATCCGTCGTGAGAAGAAGGAGCAAACACAGACTAAGACGGAACACCCATTTCCAGGCGAAAGAGAGGCAAATACTTCTGACACAGAAGCAGAATATTCCTACATCTCCAACATGCAGACCCGCTATCCAACTGACTCTTTATGTACCTACGTGGCATTGTGGGCATTGGACCCCAGGTTTAGATCCTTCCTGGGACTCAGACCTTCCTGCCAAGTCTGACTTTGCTTGTGTTGGGAAGAGAGGGAAAGGCCATCTTGGAAACCATCACAAACTAGGACTGGCCCTCCAAAGGTCAGGTCCAATGCCCTGAACCTCTTCCTCATTTGCTTTGTGCTTCCAAAAGTGAGCCTCACTTTCGGGTATCTGACTGGTCACTAGGCAAGAAGTCATATAAACTCGTTCCAAATAAGGTATGAAGGCCTAATGCTGGTTTCACGACGTCTATCTTCAGGTTCCAACGTAACAGGTGCCCACTGTGCTATAACCAGTCGTTATCAATGGGCTTCCAGAGACCTTAAGCTCCTCTCAGGCACTGGTGTGGGAAGTCGGTTATGCAGAATGAGGTGGAAGGGAGCCCAGAGAACTCGACAGACCAGCTCCAAGTTCCCCTGCATTAGAAAATGAAGGTCTGTGTAAGACGCCACTGGAGGGGAAAAGGAGGTGGAGCGGTTCTATCATTTTTAAGGGGAAAAAAATGTCTAATTTTAAAAGCAACAAGGTAGCCATTTACAGTTTTGGTTGCAAGCAAAGAAAACGGACTCAGTTTACAGTAAGTATAACAGCCCAGGGAAAGAGGAGGTGCTCACAGAACCTATGGGGGCTCAGATGGGGCAGGCCTGAGAGCAGGCGGCAGGAAGTAAAGCCACTATACTGTCGCTGAAAGGCTCGGACAGGAACCTGTAGACTCTGCTGTTGGAACGAGTGGCTTCCCATGGGACCCTCTCCTTATTTGACCGACCTGGAATTCTAAGTCCCAGAAAAGTGAGCCCAGGGCTTCTCGACCACAGTTGACATGCGGGGCGGGGTAACTGCTGGGGGGGCCGTCCAGTGCTGTGTGGGGTGTTTGGTAGCACCCTGGCCTTTCCCTGCTCCAGACACTATCTCCAGACACTGTCCAATGTCCCCTAGGACAGAATTGCCCCCAGTTAAGAATGATCAAGTTAACCCAACTTCAGAAATATCCCAGCTCTCTTGGGGTCAGGGAGTGTGAGGGTCTGGACCCTCAGCTTCCACAACACAAGGCACGTGCCTAAAATTATCCTCAATCCTCAATACTCAATACAATAATTGTCCCACAAGGAAACCAAAGGCTACGTGGTAACAAGTGATTGAAAGCTAAAATTCTATGACTGACAAGTTCCATAACCTCAAGCTTCAAGAATCGAGGGCTCTCTCTTGGCCACTGGAGACACCAGCAGAAGTAACGGGATGGGGAACGGTGACTTCTATCTGCTGCCACCTTCCTCCCCACCTGTCTGTCTCATCAACGACTCAGCAACTAAAAGTCTCCAAATCCAGTGCAAAGAGAAATGGTGGTTCCGTGGGAGACTTTCCAGTCTGAATTCTCCAATCTGGACTTCTCTGGGGTACCAGACAGGAAGTAGAAATCCTCTGAATGGGGGTGGGGTGGGATCGCAGGGTCATTCTTTATCAAGTCAGAGAGCAATTTGTTCCCCCTGACCCCTCACTCCAGTCATGCTGAATGGGTACTGCGTTCACTCTCACGGGTTCGGGATTGTGTGAATTCTTGGCAGCAAGACTCTCTCTGTCGCCGTGTGCCCGGAATTTTGCTCACCCACCTGGTGAGTGGCTAAAGCGGCTAACGACAAGCCTCATATCTTGGAAGCCCTTCGAAATTTTCCAAGCTAGTTCCACCAAAACAAATGGCTTTAAGATCACCCAAACGATGAGAGGAGGAGGAAAGGGGAAAAACGAATGGAAATATACAAATAAGTAAAGGAATGAGTCTCTGAAGAACCCGAATGACCCCAGCACGTTCTGCCTGAATTTAAGTCTGCTCCATATTTGCAATTCATTCTTAGTGCCCAATTACATCTTAAGCAGCTAATCCCCTGTAGAACAGTTCTTCTGTAAACAGCCAGTAATTTTGATATATTAGAATTAAAAGAAATTTCTTAAGGCCAAATTCTGCCATGTTTTAAAAATATATACCTTGGTTATTTCAAGAATAATTTTGCTTCAGGGACCCAATTAAAGTTACCAAAACTGTAGTTTCTTCTGGATGCAAAAGATACAATATATTTTGCACATACTTCTACTGGTTATTATTTTTCAGGGATTTCATTTTACAGATTCAAAAAAAAAGATCTTCAACCAAGGGGAAGTGTTTCAGAAGATCACATAATTCTAAATTGCAAACAAAAGGAACAAAGCTCTGTAATCACAAAGGCTTGTAATGAAAGGAGGAGCAGGTTTGTTCACGGACAGGTTAAAAAAAAAAAAAAAAAAACCTACCAAATAGGTTTGTTTATGAGATGCTGCAATTTTCAATGCTTTGAAGTTTAAGATGCGGTAAGCACAATTCATCCAAGGTATAATCAAGAAGTGGCTGTTTGTTTCTGTTGCTGCAAAATTATGGGGTGTCCCATATGGGCTAGCGTCTTGCACGGGTGTGGATATGGTAATTACCCTGCAAGAATCCTGACATTCCCTGCCTTCCCAGGGAAGGACAGGGAGCAATGATAGGGACAGTCGATGACAGCCTTTCAAGTGTCTCAATCCTCCTGGCTTGTTTAAGGTATGAGCAGCGGAGCAGCCGGCAAGCCAGAGAGACAAACGGAGAAGGTGTTACGTGTGAAGCGAACAGGTAAATCAAAACAGTTCTATTTGCGAGATCTGCCAGATTATTTGTCAGCCTCATAATGGGGGCCGGTTACCGACATATTTCAGTTAACCGGGTGTTTAACTTGCAAAGAAGATTTGAGCAGCTTGACCTTCATCATTTCATAATGAGCAAAGAGTTGGCCTGTCACACCACGATTTCTGTTATACTGCTTCAAAAAGCGGCAGAGAGAGAGAAAGGAAAGCAAAAAAAGTGAAAGTGCTGCTGTCCATTTCCCTGCTGAAACATCGCCACGTCAGCCTGCATTATGAGGTCCAATAGGCTGGACCCCGATCCAGCCACCAGAAGTACCAGGTGACTGGGAGGCTTGGTGGGCAGAGGAGGAACCCCCTAAATCTATTTCCAGATGTTATTTTCAAAAATAAGTTAGATTTTAGGGGCTCCTGGGTGGCTCAGTCAGTTGAGCGTCTGTCTTCAGCTCAACTCATGATCTCAGGGTCCTGGGATCGAGCCCCGCGTCGGGCTCCCTGCTCAGCGGGGCATCTGCTTCTCCCTGTCTCTCTGCTCATGCTCTCCCTCTCTGTCTCTCTCAAATAAATAAATAAATAATCTTTAAAAAAAAAAAAGTTGGATTTTTTATTTTCCATAGTCTGGTGCAGGGCCCCACAAACATTTTCTGTAACGGGCCAGGCGGTAAGTACCTTAGACTTCGCGACCCATACAGTCTCTGTACAGCAACTCAGCTCTGCCGCTGTAGCTTCAAAGCATCCCACAGCACGCTGTACACGGCCACGGCTGTGTCCCAAGAACTCTCTGTCTTACACAAAACAGGTCGCAGGCCAGGCTTGGGCTGTGGGCCGTCGTTTGCCGGTCCTGCTAGAGGAGCTGGGCTGGCTCCATATTTCAGAGCTTCAGGGATGCTACACGCTCTCCGACGTGTTGGGGAAGTCTCTTGATGTGGCAACTGTGAAATTTTGCTTTAAACCATCAGAAAAAAATGATAATAACTGTGGAGGCCAAGAAAATTAAGGCCATCCCACCTCAAGTTTGGCTTATGTGGGAAACAGAGGCAAAAGAAAATCATTAAAATTCCTTACCTACTGACAAGCCCTTGAAACAGACAGAGTAGCTCTCCCCTGGGGACTTAACTGCCCTCACCTTGAGGTTTTGCTAAGGACAATCCTAGCCTGACCGACACCCTATCCCAACAGGTCCGACCAGGATTTTAACAATTCCTTTATCTCTAAACCTCCAATATAGTGTCAAGAATCATTCGCAAGCATATGGCCCACTGATACACATCTAAAGAGTCTCATGAGAAGATTTTTACTACTGGTAATAAATAACCTTTCTCCCAACAATAGCTAGCTCCTCAAGGTCCTGGAGACCTTGAATCCTTAGAGACTTATATCATCCATAATCCCCTTTGTCCTCACTCACCGCCGAGTCCACCCCTACTCTGCCTTTAAAAACTCTGACTGTAAGCATGATACCCTCTAGTTCCATCCACGTCGTCGCAAATGGCAAGATTTCATTTCTTTTGATGGCTGCATAGTATTCCATTGTGCTTAGCGAAATAAGTCAATCGGAGAAAGACAACTATCATATGATCTCCCTGATATGAGGGAGAGGAGATGCAACATGGGGGGTTAAGGGGGTAGGAGAAGAGTAAATGAAACAAGATGGGATTGGGAGGGAGACAAACCATAAGTGACTCTTAATCTCACAAAACAAACTGAGGGTTAATGGGGGGAGGGGGGTTGGGGGAGGTGGGATTATGGACATTGGGGAGGGTATGTGCTATGGTGAGTGCTGTGAAGTGTGTAAACCTGGCGATTCACAGACCTGTACCCCTGGGGATAAAAAGATATTATATGTTTATGAAAAAGAAAATTAAAAAAAAAACTCTGACTGTAATCTGGTTGGGGTCCACGTCCCTACTCAGCTGTGTCAAGTATACTTGGGCCCAAGCTTAAGCTTGTCAAATAAACCCTTGTGCGACTGCATCAGTGCTTGGCTCCTTGGTGGTCTCTCGGACGCGAAAACTCGGGCATAACAATAACAACAGAGCTTTATTAATTTGCTACTTGTACCTTGTGGATTCCATTCTTCCTCCCTCACGTACAGCCAGGACAGGGGCTTCTGGTACATTTCACGCAGACTTGCCCGAAATGGCCCAAGTGAGAGGACAGGAGTCTTCAATCACTGTCATAGCGTTGGGAGGTGTAGCGGGAGGCCGAGGGAAGGCACAGCTGCTTCTCAGCCACTAGATCCTTCCCAATCCCGGGAAATAACCCCCAGCTTCTCACTCAGGCCAGAGTGACCCCAAAATGTCTCTCTGGGGCCGCCTGGGTGGCTCAGTGGGTTAAGCCTCTGCCTTCAGCCCAGGTCATGGTCCCAGGGTCCTGGGATAGAGCCCTGCATCATCGGGCTCTCTGCTCAGCAGGGGGCCTGCTTCCTCCTCTCTCTCTCTGCCTGCCTCTCTACCTGCTTGTGATCTCTGTCTGCCAAATAAATAAATAAATAAATAAATAAATAAATAAATAAAAATGCCTCTCTGCACGGCCCAGAGATGACCCCGGCGGAGTCACCCAAGTACAATCTGGACTCAGTGTCACACACACAGGCTGATCATGCTTCCTTTTCAATTCAAGGCATTGGGATATTTTTCAAAGCATCATTCTCCTTGAAAACTAAAGCCCTGAAAAGATTCGAGGCTTTCGAGAGAGGCTGGCTGTTTTTGTCTGTTACAAAAAGCCACCTTCCCTCCATGCATATTGATTAAAACAAAATTGTTGGTTTCGCATTTAATTCATTTGTATCTCAAAGTTCTTGAGTAATGCAGATGAATTCTCAGTGTGATTCTTCCCAACGCTGTGCTTCAAAACAATGTGTTGATGCAACCCCTGATTAATACCAATTTGTAGGATGTGAATGGTAAAAAAGATTTTCAATTATGAAATTGCCATCCCAGTCACCCAGACCTCAGAATTCTTTCCCCGAATCGATCCTGCCTGTTAACAGGGCAACCACAGACTTGGATGGTTGATTTCCTCTCTTTGGGGCTCCTTCATCCCCCTCTGCAGCCCTTACTGGAAAAGCCCGGAGCCTTCCACTTTCAAGGTGACTGAGCTATGGCCCGGTCTTGTTTAAGACCCAAGACTTACTCAGCCCCAGAAAGCTCCGGGCCCATCCGCACACTAGCCAGCCACTTCCAGGAGGAGCAATGAATAGAAGAGCTTTGCTCCTGGAAACCGGTGAGCAAGGCTTTTTAAGCGGCTGAGGGCGGCTTTTCTACCCCTGGTGGAGCAATTTAAATGACAAGGGTCAGGATTAGCCCTTTATAGAACTGAGGTGGAAAAAAAAAAAAAAATCTGCAGAGGCAGTGAAATGAGAAAGGTGGAGAGGATTCACTCTCCTACAATAGAGCCGCTTCCCACCTTGCTAAGCACACAGCCACAACTACACTGCCTTCCCGTTCACTTGTCTACACTCTCCCTCCCCGCCATAAACATACACGCACCTCTATAGATGAAAACCGATTTTAATATAGAAACCTCCGTATCTATAATTCATGCTCTTTAGCCTTTACATATTTATTCTGCATTTTAATTAAGGCCAAAATCTGAATACTTTAGATGGATGGTTTCTTTCTTCTATGCATAGCTTATAGGCAAATTCCCTGGCAGAGGCCCAAATGTTAAGCAAACACAACAGAGCCGGGACTAGAGTAAGCTCCTATCTGGACACAGCCAGGCCTAGAGAGCTCAGAAAGCGCTCTCCTCTGAAAGGTAACTATCTCAGGACTGGCAGGGCTCATCCTCCTTGCAGTCGTGACAAACGAGAGGATAAAAGGCTTAAGCTTGGGGATTACTGGGCTATCACACCTCTTCATAGGAAAGCAGCTGAGGGTCCCATCTGGTGACCTGCACCGGGGAGGGTCTGAGGCATCAGGGCGATGGACGGGGCATGGAAGACCCTGATGTGTGCCAGGAATTCATCGTCAGGACCCAGAACTGAAGTTCCCTACACGGACAGTGGAATGACCCACTAACACACACACACACACACACAAAAATGGGCCCGAAATCAGAAAACCCGTTAGCTCCCACTTGAATTTGGTGAGAACGACCAGACCGCGACGAAAATGTCTGATGCTCTGAACACCTTTGGAGGTTTTCTCATCCATAGTTTATCAAGGAAGGTGATCTTTAAAATGTGAGACTCCACCTACACGCCGCCCAAGGAGGCATCAAGCCTTCTTGTTCCATTTCCAAAGTGGGTCGAATCTGAACCATGCCTGTTTTGTCATTAAAGTGTCGCTGGAACACAGCTGTGCTCACGTGCATCTGTATCAGCCGTGGCTGCCTTCGCGCGGGGAAGGTAGTGCTGTACTTGGGACCCAGACCGTCCGGCACGCAAGGACTGGAGTATTGGCTCTCTGACCCCCGACAGAAAAAGTCTGCTAGCCCCACTCCCAGGAGTGGTCCCTCCACGTTCCTCTCTGCCTTTTGTGTTCTTCCTTCAGGAAAAGAAGGGGCAAACGAATCAGAGACATTTGGAATTCCCAAACTGTCTCCATCGCACTGTTTCTATTAGTCTTTACAGAGCAATAAGAAACCACAGAAAATTCTCCCCGAGCGTACCTTCTCTGGAGGTAAAAGAGTCTGTACTAATTTTTCAGTCCTCATAACACTGTACCACTGAACACCTCCAGAGTAGCTAACAGCAACGAAAGCAAGACTAAACCACCATGGACAGTGCCTGAGGGCCAAGCGCTGGGCTAGTGCTTTGCTCCCATGGCTGCACGTTAGCACCCAACAGCCACACAGCACCTCCTGCCAGAATACCAATTCCACCCCCTTGGCAAGGGAAGGGGCAGAGGCAGTTCTGCAAACCAGATCTGTCTGATTTCAAAATCCTTTCTTTGTAACTACTCTTCACCATCCGCTGCCTGGGCTCTGGCCCCACCTACCAGCTGACATTGTATGCACTTACTCTGCCAAGGACTGTTCCATTATCCCTCAAAACAGACCCAGAATGAGAATGGTGAGACTATCACACCCATTTTGCCAATCAGGTGGGTGAAATGACTCACCTGAGGTTACGCAGGTCACGTGAGGTGCTGCTGGGATTTGGGCTGAAGAGCAGACCAGAGGGTTCTTCATCTCTCTGGGGCTCGGCCTTCCATCTATACAATAAGGGGTGTAACTTCTCAGGACTTCGAACATGTAGCAAAAATCCATGATTTGCTTTAAAAAAAGTGTTTGTAGGCCACAGAACAGACTTTCAGTCCCCCCTCAGAAGCAGCTGCCCAGGGGTCACTGTGGACATCAAAACCCTGCCTCTAGGCCCCGTCCTGATGGGCCTTCACCTTCATACAGCTGGAGGTCTCCAGAGAGAACTCTACAAGGATATGTACATGAACTTCCACAGTGCTCAGGGTTCCCAGATTGCTAGTTAAAATGCGCACTAAGTAAGTAAATAAATTCTGAGAAAGCAGAAAGAGAATGTAGATGATACCACCATATCAAACTTGTTTGTGGATGCTTATAATGTTTTCTTCCTCTTTTCAGGATTTATTTTGCTATCTTTGGGAGAGTACTGCCCAACTTCCTCTGCAGGAATCACCTTGCCCCTGCTGGGTCAGCTGGGTTAAACCAATCCTCAGAGGCGCTCTACCCTCGCTGGGCCAAGAGCAGGCCACACCCCAAGCCAGGCCTCTCAGAGCTGGTTTCAGAAACGCCAAAAAGACGATGTTCCTATGTGGGACTCTTCGTGGACCCTGGTAGCTAGAGCTGCCTGTGCCACAGCTGAGTTTCCGATCTTGCCAAGCCCAGCTCCAGCCTTCCCTCCATCGGGGGAACCACCACACAGACCGACACTGTCTTGTGTCCGTTAGCCAAACTGGTTTCTCTTGCTTGTCACCATCCAATGCTGTTTTTTGCAATTCCAGAAGTACCGTACTTAAAAAACAAATTGCCTTCATTCAGTGTCATTTTGGCCTCACTTGGGGGTCTCCTTCCTAAGATTTTTTTTTTTTTTTTAAAGAAAGAAATCACGAGCACTCACACATGCATGAGTGGGGAGGGAGGGAGAGACACAGGGAGAGAGAGAATCCCAAGCAGGCTCTGCCCAGCACGGAGCCCCCCTCAGGGCTCAATCCCACAGCCCTAAGATCACAACCTGAACCTAAATCAAGAGTCGGATGCTCAACTGACTGAGCTACCCAGGTGCCCCTCTAAGAATATTTTTACATCAAGTTTGTTTCTACTTTCTCTCTTAAAAAAAAAAAAAAATCTAGATAGCTATTTTAAGATGCCAGGTAAGGTAGAAATTTACTAGGTATGGACAGACCTACAAAGTGAAATTTTAAAAGCTATACTTTATTACTTGTCTTAAAGGGAAATACATACACATATTTTTATTTTACTATTCAGATCCGATCATCAAAGGTGTTAGCTTTCCTCTCCAGCTCTGGCCCTCTAGAACTTTGGTAAGCTGAGATTCTCTGAACTCAGCTGGGTCTTGACCTCAATCTGTTCCCAAACAGGTGTAAATTTGCTGCAAAGCAATATAGTCTACTCCAGGTTTTACTACCTATCATTTATTTCATCAAGTTATTTCACTAAACGCTTTCATGAACATGATCCATGATAGCCACAGAATTTCTTTAATCTCTTACTTTCCTAAGTATCACAAGAAAGGAAATAGAGTTACTTGACACCCCTTGTTCACAGGGAACCCTACAAACAACTCTTTTCTTCTCAAGGGCTTATAAACACCCTAAGAATGTCTGTCCTACCCTTGAGATCCTGCAAGGGCGTCCTGTGACATTTGGGATGAGATCTAAGCTTCCGACCATGGCAAACAGAGCCCATTACATGGTTACCACCTAGGGCTCCAACTTCATCACAGACCTGGGAGGGTATGTGCTATGGTGAGTGCTGTGAAGTGTGTAAACCTGGCGATTCACAGACCTGTACCCCTGGGGATAAAAAGATATTATATGTTTATGAAAAAGAAAATTAAAAAAAAAACTCTGACTGTAATCTGGTTGGGGTCCACGTCCCTACTCAGCTGTGTCAAGTATACTTGGGCCCAAGCTTAAGCTTGTCAAATAAACCCTTGTGCGACTGCATCAGTGCTTGGCTCCTTGGTGGTCTCTCGGACGCGAAAACTCGGGCATAACAATAACAACAGAGCTTTATTAATTTGCTACTTGTACCTTGTGGATTCCATTCTTCCTCCCTCACGTACAGCCAGGACAGGGGCTTCTGGTACATTTCATGCAGACTTGCCCGAAATGGCCCAAGTGAGAGGACAGGAGTCTTCAATCACTGTCATAGCGTTGGGAGGTGTAGCGGGAGGCCGAGGGAAGGCACAGCTGCTTCTCAGCCACTAGATCCTTCCCAATCCCGGGAAATAACCCCCAGCTTCTCACTCAGGCCAGAGTGACCCCAAAATGTCTCTCTGGGGCCGCCTGGGTGGCTCAGTGGGTTAAGCCTCTGCCTTCAGCCCAGGTCATGGTCCCAGGGTCCTGGGATAGAGCCCTGCATCATCGGGCTCTCTGCTCAGCAGGGGGCCTGCTTCCTCCTCTCTCTCTCTGCCTGCCTCTCTACCTGCTTGTGATCTCTGTCTGCCAAATAAATAAATAAATAAATAAATAAATAAATAAAAATGCCTCTCTGCACGGCCCAGAGATGACCCCGGCGGAGTCACCCAAGTACAATCTGGACTCAGTGTCACACACACAGGCTGATCATGCTTCCTTTTCAATTCAAGGCATTGGGATATTTTTCAAAGCATCATTCTCCTTGAAAACTAAAGCCCTGAAAAGATTCGAGGCTTTCGAGAGAGGCTGGCTGTTTTTGTCTGTTACAAAAAGCCACCTTCCCTCCATGCATATTGATTAAAACAAAATTGTTGGTTTCGCATTTAATTCATTTGTATCTCAAAGTTCTTGAGTAATGCAGATGAATTCTCAGTGTGATTCTTCCCAACGCTGTGCTTCAAAACAATGTGTTGATGCAACCCCTGATTAATACCAATTTGTAGGATGTGAATGGTAAAAAAGATTTTCAATTATGAAATTGCCATCCCAGTCACCCAGACCTCAGAATTCTTTCCCCGAATCGATCCTGCCTGTTAACAGGGCAACCACAGACTTGGATGGTTGATTTCCTCTCTTTGGGGCTCCTTCATCCCCCTCTGCAGCCCTTACTGGAAAAGCCCGGAGCCTTCCACTTTCAAGGTGACTGAGCTATGGCCCGGTCTTGTTTAAGACCCAAGACTTACTCAGCCCCAGAAAGCTCCGGGCCCATCCGCACACTAGCCAGCCACTTCCAGGAGGAGCAATGAATAGAAGAGCTTTGCTCCTGGAAACCGGTGAGCAAGGCTTTTTAAGCGGCTGAGGGCGGCTTTTCTACCCCTGGTGGAGCAATTTAAATGACAAGGGTCAGGATTAGCCCTTTATAGAACTGAGGTGGAAAAAAAAAAAAAAATCTGCAGAGGCAGTGAAATGAGAAAGGTGGAGAGGATTCACTCTCCTACAATAGAGCCGCTTCCCACCTTGCTAAGCACACAGCCACAACTACACTGCCTTCCCGTTCACTTGTCTACACTCTCCCTCCCCGCCATAAACATACACGCACCTCTATAGATGAAAACCGATTTTAATATAGAAACCTCCGTATCTATAATTCATGCTCTTTAGCCTTTACATATTTATTCTGCATTTTAATTAAGGCCAAAATCTGAATACTTTAGATGGATGGTTTCTTTCTTCTATGCATAGCTTATAGGCAAATTCCCTGGCAGAGGCCCAAATGTTAAGCAAACACAACAGAGCCGGGACTAGAGTAAGCTCCTATCTGGACACAGCCAGGCCTAGAGAGCTCAGAAAGCGCTCTCCTCTGAAAGGTAACTATCTCAGGACTGGCAGGGCTCATCCTCCTTGCAGTCGTGACAAACGAGAGGATAAAAGGCTTAAGCTTGGGGATTACTGGGCTATCACACCTCTTCATAGGAAAGCAGCTGAGGGTCCCATCTGGTGACCTGCACCGGGGAGGGTCTGAGGCATCAGGGCGATGGACGGGGCATGGAAGACCCTGATGTGTGCCAGGAATTCATCGTCAGGACCCAGAACTGAAGTTCCCTACACGGACAGTGGAATGACCCACTAACACACACACACACACACACAAAAATGGGCCCGAAATCAGAAAACCCGTTAGCTCCCACTTGAATTTGGTGAGAACGACCAGACCGCGACGAAAATGTCTGATGCTCTGAACACCTTTGGAGGTTTTCTCATCCATAGTTTATCAAGGAAGGTGATCTTTAAAATGTGAGACTCCACCTACACGCCGCCCAAGGAGGCATCAAGCCTTCTTGTTCCATTTCCAAAGTAGGTCGAATCTGAACCATGCCTGTTTTGTCATTAAAGTGTCGCTGGAACACAGCTGTGCTCACGTGCATCTGTATCAGCCGTGGCTGCCTTCGCGCGGGGAAGGTAGTGCTGTACTTGGGACCCAGACCGTCCGGCACGCAAGGACTGGAGTATTGGCTCTCTGACCCCCGACAGAAAAAGTCTGCTAGCCCCACTCCCAGGAGTGGTCCCTCCACGTTCCTCTCTGCCTTTTGTGTTCTTCCTTCAGGAAAAGAAGGGGCAAACGAATCAGAGACATTTGGAATTCCCAAACTGTCTCCATCGCACTGTTTCTATTAGTCTTTACAGAGCAATAAGAAACCACAGAAAATTCTCCCCGAGCGTACCTTCTCTGGAGGTAAAAGAGTCTGTACTAATTTTTCAGTCCTCATAACACTGTACCACTGAACACCTCCAGAGTAGCTAACAGCAACGAAAGCAAGACTAAACCACCATGGACAGTGCCTGAGGGCCAAGCGCTGGGCTAGTGCTTTGCTCCCATGGCTGCACGTTAGCACCCAACAGCCACACAGCACCTCCTGCCAGAATACCAATTCCACCCCCTTGGCAAGGGAAGGGGCAGAGGCAGTTCTGCAAACCAGATCTGTCTGATTTCAAAATCCTTTCTTTGTAACTACTCTTCACCATCCGCTGCCTGGGCTCTGGCCCCACCTACCAGCTGACATTGTATGCACTTACTCTGCCAAGGACTGTTCCATTATCCCTCAAAACAGACCCAGAATGAGAATGGTGAGACTATCACACCCATTTTGCCAATCAGGTGGGTGAAATGACTCACCTGAGGTTACGCAGGTCACGTGAGGTGCTGCTGGGATTTGGGCTGAAGAGCAGACCAGAGGGTTCTTCATCTCTCTGGGGCTCGGCCTTCCATCTATACAATAAGGGGTGTAACTTCTCAGGACTTCGAACATGTAGCAAAAATCCATGATTTGCTTTAAAAAAAGTGTTTGTAGGCCACAGAACAGACTTTCAGTCCCCCCTCAGAAGCAGCTGCCCAGGGGTCACTGTGGACATCAAAACCCTGCCTCTAGGCCCCGTCCTGATGGGCCTTCACCTTCATACAGCTGGAGGTCTCCAGAGAGAACTCTACAAGGATATGTACATGAACTTCCACAGTGCTCAGGGTTCCCAGATTGCTAGTTAAAATGCGCACTAAGTAAGTAAATAAATTCTGAGAAAGCAGAAAGAGAATGTAGATGATACCACCATATCAAACTTGTTTGTGGATGCTTATAATGTTTTCTTCCTCTTTTCAGGATTTATTTTGCTATCTTTGGGAGAGTACTGCCCAACTTCCTCTGCAGGAATCACCTTGCCCCTGCTGGGTCAGCTGGGTTAAACCAATCCTCAGAGGCGCTCTACCCTCGCTGGGCCAAGAGCAGGCCACACCCCAAGCCAGGCCTCTCAGAGCTGGTTTCAGAAACGCCAAAAAGACGATGTTCCTATGTGGGACTCTTCGTGGACCCTGGTAGCTAGAGCTGCCTGTGCCACAGCTGAGTTTCCGATCTTGCCAAGCCCAGCTCCAGCCTTCCCTCCATCGGGGGAACCACCACACAGACCGACACTGTCTTGTGTCCGTTAGCCAAACTGGTTTCTCTTGCTTGTCACCATCCAATGCTGTTTTTTGCAATTCCAGAAGTACCGTACTTAAAAAACAAATTGCCTTCATTCAGTGTCATTTTGGCCTCACTTGGGGGTCTCCTTCCTAAGATTTTTTTTTTTTTTTAAAGAAAGAAATCACGAGCACTCACACATGCATGAGTGGGGAGGGAGGGAGAGACACAGGGAGAGAGAGAATCCCAAGCAGGCTCTGCCCAGCACGGAGCCCCCCTCAGGGCTCAATCCCACAGCCCTAAGATCACAACCTGAACCTAAATCAAGAGTCGGATGCTCAACTGACTGAGCTACCCAGGTGCCCCTCTAAGAATATTTTTACATCAAGTTTGTTTCTACTTTCTCTCTTAAAAAAAAAAAAAAATCTAGATAGCTATTTTAAGATGCCAGGTAAGGTAGAAATTTACTAGGTATGGACAGACCTACAAAGTGAAATTTTAAAAGCTATACTTTATTACTTGTCTTAAAGGGAAATACATACACATATTTTTATTTTACTATTCAGATCCGATCATCAAAGGTGTTAGCTTTCCTCTCCAGCTCTGGCCCTCTAGAACTTTGGTAAGCTGAGATTCTCTGAACTCAGCTGGGTCTTGACCTCAATCTGTTCCCAAACAGGTGTAAATTTGCTGCAAAGCAATATAGTCTACTCCAGGTTTTACTACCTATCATTTATTTCATCAAGTTATTTCACTAAACGCTTTCATGAACATGATCCATGATAGCCACAGAATTTCTTTAATCTCTTACTTTCCTAAGTATCACAAGAAAGGAAATAGAGTTACTTGACACCCCTTGTTCACAGGGAACCCTACAAACAACTCTTTTCTTCTCAAGGGCTTATAAACACCCTAAGAATGTCTGTCCTACCCTTGAGATCCTGCAAGGGCGTCCTGTGACATTTGGGATGAGATCTAAGCTTCCGACCATGGCAAACAGAGCCCATTACATGGTTACCACCTAGGGCTCCAACTTCATCACAGACCTTTCTACTCTTCCTCCCCTTCCCCTTTTCCTCCTTGTCCCTCCCTCCCTCCCCTCCCGCTCCTCCTCCCTCTGCTCTACCTCCTCTACCTTTCCCCCCGCCCCAGCCACCATCTGTCCCTCATACTCGCCAAGCCCTCTGCTCTACCTCCTCTACCTTTCCCCCCGCCCCAGCCACCATCTGTCCCTCATACTTGCCAAGCCCCTCTCATCTCAAAACCTTGCTTGCTGCTCCCTCTGCCTGGAACATTCCTCCAGTCTCCAGGACTGGCTCCTGCCTACCACTTAGGTCTCAGCTGAAATGTCACTTCTGTAAAAAGCCTTCCCGGGATCACTTAACCTAGAGTATCCCCCACCCCCAACTTGCTCTCTTGTATCTCCCAGTCCTGCTCTGCTACGCAAAATGTATTATTTATGCTTTGCTTCCTTGTCTGTTGCCTCAACTACGATACAATATCCATGAGAGCAGGGACTTGACAGTTGTGGCCCGTAGGACAGCATCTGGAACAGCGAGCTTGTGAAAGACACAGGGAGGGAAGAACAGAGGGAGGGAAGAGGGCAGGGAGGCACCGGCGTCCCTTTGGCTGCCTATTAACTTCTGTAGCCCATGTTTTCAGAAACTAGGACACCGTGTTCCTCTCCCTAAACCTTCTGATGACCGCAGTAGTGACTCCTTGGGGGCAGAGCTAAGTCTTATGGGGCTGTATAAGCTGTAAAGACCCTCTTTAAGAAAAAGAATAGAGAATTGTGTACATGAGGGCAGGTATAGGAAGGCATATTTATTTAAAAGGAGAAAAGAAATCAGCACTGATGATAAGAATTTTGGAAACTCAATCCCTTTCCTCTTGGATCTCTCTACGTAATTCGCCAGACATGCTCGCATTAGAAATGCTTCCTGAGGGGCGCCTGCATGGCACAGTCATTAAGCGTCTGCCTTTGGCTCAGGTCATGGTTCCAGGGTCCTGGGATCAAGTCCCACGTTGGGTTCCCTGCTCAGCGGGAAGCCTGCTCCTCCCTCTCCCACTCACCTGGCTTGTGTTCCCTCTCTCGCTGTCTTCTCTCCCCACCCCCCGTCAAATAAATAAATAAATCCTTAAAAAAGAAAAGAAAAATGCTTCCTAAGGGGTCTGGCCTCTGCCACACACCTGGAACACTGGATAACCCCCAGACACCCCCAAAAGTCAGGGGGTCCAGGCCCATGAGAGTCCCAGAGGCTGTACTTCTTTTGTTCCTCCGCCCGTGTGCTCCAGCCCGCGTGGATAAACCACGATGCTCCTCCATATTCTGTCACTGCTACCACCTTATTCAACCCGTGACGCCGACCCCCCAGAACAAACCCCCATCGCACAGAGTGGGCCCTGCTGTGGAGGTGGTACTGGTCTCAGCCGGTGCACAATCAGGTCCCAGAAACTGTGCCGCATCCTGCCTTCCTAGGAAGACCTGAGCTCTTCTCACGAACATCAGCTTCTCCTCGTCTGTCTTACATTTATATTCCAAACAATTTTCTTTATCCATCATTTCTCTTCCAAGCCATGGTTCACTTTAAGTTTCCTGACCACACTACTAACATCTTTATGTTTGCTTTCGTTATTTCTATGTTTGCGCGAGTTCTAAATTCAGTGTCCCCCGTGAGCTTCATTAGCAGGTTCGTGCAAGTCACCAAGGCACGTGCATGTAATGGTGACAAAGAGTGTCCTCACAAAGAACTGGGAGGGGAGGGAAGACGACAGGTGACAGGAGACGTCCCAGCCAAGGGCTGTTTCACTTTAGCACGGAGAAGTACAAATAGAAGCCGCGCTACTGTGTGGTCTCTCCCTGACCACGTGCAGAACGCACTGGGGAGGCTGCGGGATTCAAACTTGCGCAAACTCTGTCTGGATGTATTTGGCAATTTCTATCAAAATTACAGGTGCACTTATCCTTTGACTCAACAATTCCACTTCCAAAAATTTATTTACATGCGTATATATTTACTTACACTCACATGCAGGCAAAGAAACGAACACCTAAGGTTATTTATGGCAATGTTATTCCCAGTACCGGCAAGTTATAAACAATCTGTGTGCCCATTTTCAGGGACCTGGTTAAAGGAATCATGATACAGCCACAGAGTGAAGTACCATAAAGCTGGTAAAAAGGAATAGATGAGTTCCTTATCTTCAACTGTAAAAGGAACCATAAGATATTTATTGAAAGAGGAAACAGGCACAGTACAGTGTGTATAGCTGAGTGACATTTTTTATTAAAAAAAGAGAAAATAAATGTTTTTTATTTAGATGAATAAAAACATCACATGAAGGAAAAACAAGAAACTCATAACCGCAGTTACAAGTATTGTTTTCAGAGGGCTTGGGAATCAGGAAGGGAGAAATATTTTCCACTACTGATCTTTTCATTGTTTTTTGTCTGCATCCCCATGACAGGATAACCTTGTCAAAAATTAAAATTAAAAATTAAATGGGTCACCTCACATTCATCAGGAGAGCTACTATAAGGAAAAAAGAAAGAAAATAACAAGGGTTAGCCAGGATGTGAAGACATTGGACCCTTTAAGCGCTGTTGGTAAAACGGCACAGCTGCTATGGAAAACAGTAGGCACCGCCTCCAAAAATTAAAAATAGAATTAGCAGAGTGTCTGGGTGGTGCACTCTGTCAAGCGACCGACTCCTGGTTTCGGCTCAGGTCATGACCACAGGGTCATGAGGGGCCTTCCTAGAGTTCGAGTCCCTCGTCAGGCTCTGTGCTCTGCGGGAGTCTGCTTGAGACTCTCTCTCCCTCTTCCCTCGCTGTTTCTGTCTCAAATAAATAAATCTTTTTAAAAATAGTTTTACGATATGATACAGCAACTCCACTTTTGAATATATACCCAAGAGAACTGAAAACGGGCTCCCCAACTGCTATGTGCACGTTCCTGTTTACAGCAGCTTATTCACAAGAGCTAGGATGTCAGAAACAACCTGGGAACCCGCGGACAGATCAACAGAGAAGCAAAATGTGGTCCTTCCACACAAGGGAGTATTATTCAGCCCTAAAAAGGAAGCAAGTTTTCACACATGCTGCAAAGGCCACATGGATGAACCTTGAGGTTCATGCCAGGGAAGCAAGCCAGTCACAAAGGGACAAATACCACTTAGGTGAGGCATTTAGGGTAGAAAGCAGAATGGTGGTCCCAGAGCAGGGAAGGGGATTTTAGTTTCGTGGGCACAGAGTTTCAGCTCTGCAAGAGGAAAGAGCCCCGGAGGTGGCAATGGCTCCATGGCAAGATGAATGTATTTACCACCACTGAACAGTGTGCTTGAAAATGGTCACCATGGGGGCGCCTGGGTGGCTCAGTGGGTTAAAGCCTCTGCCTTCAGCTCAGGTCATGATCCCAGCATGGGGCTCTCTGCTCCGCACGGGGAGCCTGATTCCCCCTCTCTCTCTGCCTGCCTCTCTGCCTATTTGTTATCTCTAATAATAAATAAAACTTTAAAAAAAATCTTTAAAAAAAATGGTCACAATGGAAATGCTATGTACATTTTATCACAATAAAACAAAAACACACCTGGAGAAAACCATTACAGTGGGGAGACTGGAGACCCAGTCACGGAGAGCCATCTGCTCTCCGAAGAACCGTATTACTGGCCACTGGTCATCTTTGAGGACTGATGCGGTATCAGAAAATCCTAAAGTTCCTATCATGCTGACATTTATCAAATCTAAGAAGTCTGTGCGGGGGGGAGCTTCCCTCAGTTATAAACTAGAGACTTTAATGTTCTAACCAAGAATATACTGAAGGAGATGGTGGTGCTATTTTCATCAAAGAACCAGCCCTGTCTGCCCCGAATCCTTTCGGGCCTCCTCCAGTGGCAAAGCCCTCCTACCTTCAACACCCGTCCCTCCACCCGGCCTGGACCCAGTCTAATCACAAGCTCGCCTCCCTCCGGTTGGCATGTGACTCAGGCTGGCCAATAGGCGCCCTCTGACTTGGAGCACAGTGATTGGCCCGTGGTAGGGCACATGACCCAGCCAAGCCAATCACGGTTGGTATCCCAGGACAGGCCAGAGAAGGCTTTTCCTCCGAAATGGGGACATTAAAGACACTGCAGGCTGCAGCCGCGGCTGACCTTCTCCGTGGCCAGGCGGAATCTGGGGAAAGGCAGTTGACGGAGGAGCCCTACGAAGAAATGCAGAAGGAGAAAATGGAGAGAGATGGGGACTTCGCGGCATGGGCGCAGCTACCGCTGACGTTAGGGCCAGTCGCTGGCCTTTTCCACCGACTTGAACCAGTCAGTCCCCGTCGTACAGGGAGTTTCCAGCAGGTGTCTGGCTTCCGGCTAGTTTCTGGCTTCCGGCTGGTGTCTGGCTTCCCGCCAAGATGCGCTGAATCGACGATCAGCAGCGCCGACCTGTCTGTCGGGGAAAGAGGGCGCTTCACGCTGCTGCCCTCCCAGCTTCTCCTCGGCCCCCCGCAAGCCCGAGGACCAGGCCTGGCCGCGTGCCACAGTCCCGCCCTCATTAGCGTCCGCCTCTCGCCCACTGAGCAGGGCCACGGATCAATCAATACGGACAGTCAGTGCTTCCGAAAGAACCAGTCTCTGACGGGGACTGTCCTGGGGTGAAGGTAAAGCCCAGAGAGAGCAGCGACGATGTAGCCAGGACCGCGGGCGGGGAGGCGGCTCCCTCCCCTCAGCTCCTCGGAAACGCGGCTCCCTCCAGTAGCTGCCTCACAGCCAGCGGCTTAACTGCACCCGTGACAGATGGCGACCTGCCATCCAGTATTCCTTCTAAGGACGTTAGCAAGACCCGTTTTTGGAGTTCTGATATCCGACAGAAACCGAATTCAAGACGCTGCTGTGCTGCAGACTGGCCTCGGTCTTCGGGGAAGCCACCTACGTCCTCGGTACCTCGTCTGTAAAACGAGGACGGTCCTTGCCCTATACCACAGGGTGGCTGTAAGGACCAGGGACATGCCACGGGGGAGGGGCTTAGCACCAAGAAAGTGCTCGATAAAAGTGAGCAACCGGGATCGTTTATTCATCCAGTGATACGGCTTGGCCTCTTCTCAGCAAAGCCCAGTGAAAGATGAAGCAGAGGATATGAAGTTTATCACACCTGGGTCCTCACTTCAAATAACTTGCGGTTTGTTCGTAAGAGAGCTAGGACAAATATTCACGTAACTGTTAATAAAATAATACTGGGTCACACTTCCTGTGCCAGGCCCTGGAGATTCGGTGACCAGTAGGACAATGCTCTCTGTCTTCAAGGAGGGCATGGAGGTGACCGGCGATAAATGATTCACTATCTGATCTAAAGATCTGGTAAGGACTACAAAGGAGGAGTCTACAGCGTTAAGACAATACCGATGTCTTGACGTGAAAGTGATGTATTAAGAAAGCAGCCCTCGGAGAGCCTGGGGAGATGGTGGAAGGCAGAAGGAGGAGAGCAGAGGGGAGGAGGCCAAGCAAAGGGGCAACTTCCTGCAAAGACACCTGACCCCGCAGAGGAGCATGAGTGTCCCAACCTGACCCCAGCAGGCCAAGCCAGACCTTCCTATCCCCATGCCTATCAGCCACTGGCAAAGGGCCACCCTGGGAGACACAAACCCAGACCCTCCTGGCTGGGGACTCGTGGCTCCAGGAGCCCACAGGGAGTCCTTCAATGAATGTGCAGATGGAGGCAGTGGGAGCAGAAGCCCAGGAAACCCATGAAAGGCCCTTAGATCAGTGGAAGCAGCGTGGGGGATGCAGGTGGAGCTCCACAGTGTCTATCACACTGAGGACCTTGACCTCCTGGTAGGATGAGGTTATCAAGAAAGGCTTCCCGGAGGAAGGATATTTTCACTGAGTAGGAGTAGCTAGGCAAGGAGCAGGGGCAGTTCAGTCTGAGATGAATTAAGGGTTATTTAAATGCAATATTTTTGTAGAAGACAGTGAATCTGGGGGTGTTGTAGGATGCCATTCCCATCTGGGCTCCGTCTGCAGCCGTGACACACTCTGCCAAAGCCATTAGTGGCCGGTGCCAGGTGGCCAGTTTGATGGCTGCCACTGGTGACGCACACTGTAACTAGAGATCCAGGGCTCTCGGCAGGAAGCACTTGACAACCTCAGAGCTAAATGACCCAACCTTTCGGGGCCAATTCGTTGCTCATCCCAAATCCTCCCAAACACAGAGCACCTGGGATACTCAGGGCACTAAGACCAAAGGCTCCCTTTGTCCTGAGCCCCCAGCCGCTGATCACATTTGCCTGGTGCAAAAGTTCTGAAGGATCTTCCCTTTCACTGCCAACCATATCCCTAACTCCTACTAAAAAAGTGAGGTCCAAGAAATGTGTTTTAAGAGAAACCAGATCTGGGTCTACCGAGACCAGCACTTCTCACCCTGGGGTGGGGGTGCTAACCCCCAGGAGATGTTAGCAATGTCTACAAACGTTTTTACTTCTCATAACTTGAAGCGGGGGTGGGGAGGGGCATCCATGGGCAGAGGTCAGGGAACCATTAAACACCCTACGATGTGTAAAATGACCACACGACAAAGAATTGCCTGGCCCAAAATGTCGATAGTACCAAGGTTGAGAACCCACGAAATAAGGCAGTGGTTAAATGTGTGGCAAAGGTTGGATCTCCAATCTACCACCTCTTTCTTTTTTGCCAAGTTCAGTGTTGGGGTGTGTGTAAGACATAACTATTTCTCAGTGTCAAGCAGCAGAAACTATGCGTGACTATCTTAAGCATAAAGGATTTATTATTCAAATCACTGATTAGTACCGACACAGCTGATCCAGGGGTCCAAATGACGTCATCAGGAATCATTCGCTCTCTCCCCGCATTCTCTCTCTCTCCCACCACTTCTGTTCTTATTCCTCCCTTTCTGCTTTATCCTCAAGCAGGCTCTCACCACGTGAAGCTCTACGGAGCACAGGCTTACACCTTGCAGAGATGACCCCGGGGAGCAGGAGAGCTTCTTTTTTCCAACACTGCAGTTATATCATCATCTAAGAACTGGCTTGACTTTTTTTTTTTTTTTTAAGAGAGGGAGCGTGGGGGCAGAGAAAAAGGGAGAGAGAATCTTAGGCAGACTCTCTGCTCAGCACATAGTTCCATTTCATGACCCTGAGATCATGACCTGAGCCAGAATCAAGAGTCAGATGCTCAACCGACTGAGCCACCCAGGGGCCCCAGAATTGGCTTGGCTCTCTGACCATGACTGAAGCAATCACTGGAGTCAGGGGATGCGGAGCTCTCATAGGTCAGGCTGAGTCCCATGTCCATATCTGGAGGCAGAGTCGTCAACCCACCCAGAACCATATACTAAGCATGGATCCCCAGGAAAACAGGGTGCTTCCTGTGTAACTGCAATCAGTCCTCACATCAGTCCTGGAATGACAATGGTGTTTTCTACCATTGCTCGGACATGGAGCCCCTCTGAGAAGATGACGCGGCTGAGGAGCTGGAAGTGCAGCGTCTGGGGCCAGGATGGACTGGGTTCAGCTCTCGGCTCAACAGCTGACACTGGGTAAGTCTTATCTCTTGTGTTTGGGTTTCCTTATCTACAAAAGGAAATGGTTTGTCTGGGAATTCAGGAGTTCATCCCTAGGAAGGGTGTAAATCATGCCTGGGACAGACAAACTAAGCACTTGACAAATGTCATCCCTTCTGGGAACCAATCCAAGCCACTCATTTTACAGAAAGAGAAACTGAGGTAGAAAGAAAAAAAAATCTGACCCCTTCCAGATCCCACAGAGGGTCTGTGGCAAAGGCACAACAAAAGGGCCCACTTGTCCTGACCTGAGGGCTCTTTCCATGACACCTAGGACCCTTCTGAAGACTTCAGTCCAAGGTAAATTTCCTCAGCCCCTGAAGGCAGAAATTCTCCCCCAGAACCAGTATCCGTTGATTTTATAAACTCCATCCACTATGACCTGCCAGCCTTGGCCCAGTGGAAAGCCCTCCCGGCCATGACGGGGCTGTAGACCCTGACCGTCCTCCGCTGCGTGCCTGCCCCACTCCCCAGCTGCAGAAGGGCGCGGGGTCCCAGCGTTGAGGCTCGCTCTGCTCTGGCTTCCCCCCACCACAGCCTCCCTCTCGCCTTCTCAGGCTCCCTGGAAATCCATGAGCTTCCTGGTATTTATTACTCACTCCTCCCGTTTATGAGTTAGCTACGGGAAAGGAGAAGCCGCGTGCTCCTTTCAGACAACACGAGAAGCAGCGAGAAGAAAAGGTTATGGCTGTGTTTACTTTACTTAGTGCTGTTTTCCTGCTGCCTCCCAGTCGACGCGCCCCGGCAGTCCAGTAGGGTGTTATTAGCCCAAGAGCTTTCTCCGACTGACACCAAGCGGGCGCCGTGATGACACAGGGCCTAGGCGGAGAGGAGGAGAGGAATGCTCATGTTACAATGAAATTGCTATCTCCTTGCACGTCTGAGAGGATGGGACAGGATAAGGGGAGTGAGGGATGGGGACCGCGACCCGGGGGGGAAGCACAACCCCCACAGCGGTGACCGAGGTGAGGACTGACGCTCACTGAGCCTCTGTCATCTGCCAGACATGACGCATCGTTCCCCTCACGCCCTCAACGACCAGCTGCAGACACACGTGTCTTCCAGATCGCACGTCACAGATGAGGAAACAGAGCTGCAGAGAGACGGAGGACCTGGGCCCCAGTCAGCCGGGTCTGCCTGCAGAGGCCCGGCTCCGAACCCGCGAACTAAGGCTTCCTGCTCTATCACCTCTTGAACCTGCGCCTCGGGAGACAGCAGCGTTTCTCAGATTTGAAGGCGCCTTTCAAGTTCATCGGTTACTCATCTAACAAATGTTTCTGCTAGCTGCTAGCCCCTGGGAGGTGGGCACAACAAAACCACCTAGAACCTTCCACGGCTTCCTTGCAAGAACAGGCTGACGCATGTGCTGGCGGAGGGCAAGCAGGCCTCTTCTGAAGGAGAGGCGGCTCGGGGACGTCCACGGAGGGGCCAGCATTGCCTTCCCGGTTACTAAGACCAAATCCAGCAGGGAGCCCACGTGGCCCAGCGCCCCCGCTCTCAGTTTAAAACCCAGGCTCGTCCCTCCTCGACTAGGCACCACCTGTGGAAGACGACACGCTCTCTCTCGGCACTGTTCCTCTTGGTGCAAAATGAAGAGAAGAAGGCTCCGTACCACCTGCAGTTCTTGTAAGGGTTAAGCAAAGATCCTTATCAATTCAGCCGGAAGTCCGAGTCTGGCTGCAGGAATCAGGCGGCAGCCTCTCCCCGCTGCTCTTCCCGCCAGACGCAGTTTCTCCCACTGGCCTGGTGCTCCTGGCCTCCAGAATCCCTGGGGCCACCCACTGAAATCTTCTCGTTCCATCCCATGCCCTCGTGGAACAGAAAACCATCCACTCTGATGGCTCCAAGGCGGGGGCTGTGGGACAGGGACCCAAGACTCTGTGCAAGTGGGTAATAGAGGCACAGCGATAGATTTTTCTCCGTAACAAACACTCCTCACACAGAGGGGCTGAGGTCACGGTGGTCCAGTCACTTCTTCTGTCCCCATTTTCCATTAAATATGGGAGTCAGGGCAAAGCCCACCCATGGGAGTGGTAAGCAACTAGCTTAGCACCGCGCCAATGCCAACATCGCGTTACGCACCCCCAAACGCAAGTCCCTCACCCCTCACCACCTCCTCACAAAATACAAATGGTAACTATTCCTGCTTTACATGCGGGGCACTGTAGCTCAGAAAAGGCCACTGAGGTTTCCCAAAGCCCACACCTTATTATACAGCAACTGTGTGAGGTGGTCTGAGTTAGAAAGGGTAGAGCCCAACGCAATCTGGGTTCAGAGGGAAAAAACAATCCCATAAATATGTTGGCACATACAACTGGAAAATTCAGGGGTAGAGGCTAACTCAGGCACAGAAGGATCCAGGCTCTCAAATGGCTCCTGGGAGCCCTCCTCCCTGACCCTGCTTCCTGGGTGTCAGCTTTCTCCTCAGGGATGTGTCTCCTTCCCGATGACAAAATGGCCACCAAGAAGTCTGGGCATGTCCATCAGAAAGGATGAATACCCAACTTTTGTAGCAACATGGACGGGACTGGAAGAGATTATGCTGAGTGAAATAAGCAGAGAGAGTCAATTATCACATGGTTTCACTTATTTGTGGAGCATAACAAATAGCATGGAGGACAAGGGGAGTTAGAGAGGAGAAGGGAGTTGGGGGAAATTGGAAGGGGAGGTGAGCCATGAGAGACTATGGACTCTGAAAAACAATCTGAGGGTTTTGAAGGGGCGGGGGGTGGAAGGTTCGGGGAACCGGTGGTGGGTACTGGGGAGGGCACGTATTGCATGGAGCACTGGGTGTGGTGCAAAAACAATGAATACTGTTACGCTGAAAAGAAATAAAAAATTAAAAAAAAAAAAAAAAGAAGTCTGGGCATGCGCAGCAGCAGAGAGCCAGAGAAACTGAGGCTGTGGAGCTCTAGAGAGCGGCTCCAGAGATCTCAGACAGCAATCCCTGCTCCATCTGGGGGGTCCCAGGCCAACTCCCACCCTAGTCACGACCTGTGAGGAGGAAGAGCAGTCGTGCACCTGGATAGACCTCAGGCATCTGAGCATCCCTGGAGTCCGAGATCGGGGAAGCCACACCCCAAGTGCCTAGACAGAGGGTGGGAGGTGCAGCCCACCCCACAGGGAAATCAAGGAATCGCTGGGGCCGGAAGCAGCAGCATGAGATGCCAGACAAAGAGCCACAGGTGCCCCCGCTCGGACTCCTTCCCTCACTCGCCTGATCAAAAAGGCACACGGTGTCGGAAGCTCCTTCCTCTGGCCCATTTTCCCAAGCTCGTTCTGTGACCGAGGAGCAGCAGACAACAGAGTGCGGGAAGTTGTGTAACTCTGAGCATAGACTAAGCTCGGGGAGGAGGACGCGAGAGAAAGAGGGAGAAACGAATTCTTTCCCCAAAGTTTTGCAGCAGCCTAGAGGTCTCTGGTTTATGGATACACATTAAAGAATCTTTTCATGAGAGCTGTTTTATGTGAGAAAGCTGTTTAAGCAAGGAGGCACTTGGCTGCTCCTTCTAAATGAAAATTTTCAATTAGTCTGAAGAAGTTAATTACACCGTCCTTTAATAACTGCCCTGTGATTCTGCAAATACTCTATTAATTGATTCAACCGTCTGCCCCCAAACCAAGAATCAGCGAACAGGTAGAAAAAGCCCAAGAAAGCAGTGGTGGGGCGGCGGGGGTGGGGGGGGCCCGGCGGGAGGCGAGGATGAAGATGGGCTATGCTCTCTGCTGGGTAGGTGAGGTGCAGAAGACAAGTCTGGGAGAGTTACAGAAAACTGCCATGGGTTAGGGATTTGGGAAATTCATTCTATAGATCAAAGGTGCTCCAGTGAACCTTGTGCTACACACACAATGCTGGTGGGCTGCATCCCACCGCTGCTCATCTCCAAGAGAAAGCAAAGCAGTCCCATGGGGCTTGATCCAGACCATTAAAAAAGAGTGACTAGAGCCACATTCCGTGGCCCGTGGCAGTTTGGGAAACTACTACAAACCACAGCTTTCTGTGGGCTAGAGGAGATCATTAAAGAGAAAGTCAGAAACCAGGAAATCCAGTGTCACCTTTGCAAAAAGTGACTGCTTCTGTCCTGCTGAGGGGCACAGCACAGGGTCTGGTGATGCAGGCATCAGAGCGGCCTGGGTTCAGATCCTGGTTCTGCTGCTGGCTGGCTGCATGGCCCTGGGTAAAGCCCCTTGGGCTCTCAGTTTCCCTGCTAAATGGAGGAAGTGCACGTATCTGTATCATAGCATTCTTGCAACGGTTAAATGAGAGAGTTCATATAAAGTGCTCGGGTCCTGGGACATGGTAAGAAATAAATACATCCTTACTGCTGTGTTAGCCAGCCATGACCCTAACAATGTGACATGACAGCCCACTCCCCAGACTCAGGGGCATTCAACAATCAGCATTTATTTCTTGCACACATATCTGCAGGTTAGCTGGAATTCAGCCAGGCTTGGTTTCCACATATAAATGGGGCCCAGGCCTACTCCACGTGCCTCTCATCCTCCCGGCATTTGTAGCTGCGGAGGTATGTTCTGCTCCTGGAGAAGAAATGGAACAGCTGGAGAGGGCAACTCTGACCCCAGAAGCACATTTCAAGATTCTGTTCACATATGCTCCACTAGCAAAAGCAAGTCTCATTGCCAAAACCAAAGGCAAAGGGAGAGAAATGAACTCCACCCATGGAGGTGGGAGAGAAGGAACTATATTTAGCAAATAACTGTGTGATTTAGCACAACCATCTTAGTTATACGTGACAGGACACAAAGCAAGCACTGAGGAGTATCAAGTGAGTGTTTATTATGGACTAAATTCTGTTCCCCCAAATTTGTATTTCAAAGTCCTACTCCCCAGCGTGGCTGTATTTAGAGACAGGCCTGCAAAGAGACAGTTGGCGTTAAATGAAGTCATAAGGATGTGGCCCTAATCCAGTAGAACTCTTGTCCCATAGAAGAGGAAGAGACCTCAGGGATGCAAGCACACAGTGAGAAGGGAGCCGTCTACAAGCCAGGGAGAGAGGCCTTAGGAGAAACCAAACCTGCTGACACCTTGATCTTGGACTTCCAGCTGCCAGAACTGCGGGAAATATATTTCAATTGTATTACGCAAAGAAAACAAAACACAAATCCAAAAAGATACACGTGGCATTATCTACAACAGCCAAGATACAGAAGCAACCGACATGCCCACTGATGGATGAAGACGATATGGGGTGTGTGCGTGTGTGCACGTGTACGCACAATGGACTCTACTCGGCAATCACAGAGAATGAGATCTCGCCATGTGTGACAACATGGGTGGATCTAGAGAGTATTCTGCTAAGTGGAATAAGTCAGAGAAGGAAAATACCACACGACTTCACTTCTATATGAACAAACAAAAAACAAGAACACACCCATAAACAGAACAAACCATCAGCTGCCACAGGGGGGGGGGGGGGGGGGGGGGTGGGAGAAAGAGGGTAAAGGAGAGTGGGAGGTCTAGGCTTCCAGTTAGGGGATGAATAAGTCACGGGGACGAAAGGTACAGCATAGGGAATAGAGTCAATGGTATTGGTGGCGTCATATGGTGACAGACAGTAGCTACACTGGTGGTGGGCACAGCACAGCACACAGAGCTGTCGAATCATTACGTCATCCACTCTAAGCTAATGCAACATCGTGGGTCAACTACCCATCACTTACATAAATAAGTAGACTTTCAGTCATTTAATCCACACTGCCTCAGGAATTCTGTTGCAAGAGCTGTATCAGACTAATACGGTGACAGAGTAAGTGCTAAAGGAGGGAGAGATTGCTTAGAGAGAGGAGGGAGCAGATTCCATGGAGAAGACATTGTCCAGTGAAAAGTCAGGCAGGTGGTGGTCCGGTGGGCACCAGGGGAAACTGTGCCGGGAGGACGGCATCCTAGGTGCAAGAGATGGCGTTAGCATGTTCTGAAGAGGGACAGGAAGATGAGAGCTAATGCCACGGAACACTTGGTTGCAGATATCACAGTACGCTCGCCACATACCTGCTCCTACTGAATCCTCAAAACAACCCTGAGACATGAGGGCTGCCAGGATCCCCCACTCAAAGGAGGAAGAAACAGGTTTGGTGACGTGAAGATGAACATCCAAGGAGATCGTGCGATAGAACTGGTCTATGTTGGCAACTTCTACTCGTAGGTCACCGTTAGCGGAGTTCTAGAAAACAAGCCCTATGGCCTAAGGTTGAGAAAACAGAGTGCTCTTCAGATATAGCGGACAGTGGGAGAAGAAAGCAAATCCCTGCCCCCAGGCACGGAGAACTCAGAATAGGAAAGGTGGAGAGAGGGGAGGGAGGCAGGTTCGACTTCCTCTGTGCATGCACCTACCAACGGCAGCGAGGAGTTCTCGGGAATACAGCACTGTGGTCAGCACTGTGGACTCCACTCTGGGCAGCCCTCAGGTAACCCAGCACAGAGAGAAGGAAGCTGTTCATTGCGATATGACTGAGCAGGCGGTAAGAGACTCTGACAAACCGGGAAATTCAAGGGTCTGGCTCAGCGTGCCCACTTCTGATCCAATGGTGTGCGCACCCCACTGGACCCAAGACTTGGGATTTCTCAGTCTTAAGGGTTGTCAGCTCCAAGAAGCCTGCCTAAACCAGCTCAGCCCTTAGAACCAAGCCTTCCCCATGTTCTGAACACTGGAACGGTAAGCCTCAGCCTCGGTCCATTTCTTGTGTATGTCCTATACCCAGTGACACTACAAGCTCCCCGGGAAGGAAGGGGATCTGCTTCACATCACACAGCCAGGGCCCCTCCCTGAAACCACTTCTCCCTACCCTAATAAATGCTCATCAACACATCTTGCTGGCAACTCCGCACTGCTCCCCGCTCCTCAATTCTCTCCATCCTAGAACCAACAAGCCCAGCTGAGGGGGCGTCTGGACAAACCCGTTCCTTCTAGGCTCAGAGACGCTTCTGGAAAACAAACCGTGATGTAGTGTGGCTGAAGTGCGGTTGTGGTTTCAGATGGCACGCTCTGATTATGTTTAAAGCTCGCCATAATGCGATGAGTGGGATCCCAAAAATCTAACCACATCAAATGCGGGCTGGAGTGAATAGTGACACAGCGACCTGGAGGGCCTCCAGCCAGCCTGTTACCTGCCAGTGGCCTCGCGACGCCACCTGGTGGCAGGAGCCGGCTCCGGCGGACCTCACTCCGGGGATGCTTCTAGGCATCGGAGCCCACTTGTCCTGCCAGGAATTAGGAATCTTGCTGTTAGCTGGCATGCACTTCACCAGCCTGGTCCAGGAAAACAGAGCCGGGAAAATTCCAGTGACACTGGGCCCCTCCCTCTGCTGCCCTGCCTCCTGGCACGGAGTAGCTCGAGAGGGAGTCACACTGCCTTTCCCAGACCTGCCCACTCCAGCCACACGTTCCTCCTCCTTTAAAAAAATTAAACTGTTTAGCTCTACCCCACTTGACAATCAAGTAGAAGAGAGTCAGTCAGCAAGCGGATTTTATCAGCATTCATACATCTTCACAAGGCCCTATTGTACTAGGTTATTTGAAGTTTTGTTAATAGTCGTGGGTCTTTCTTTGTAATCAGGATAAAACAGCCATTATCATTTTGAAAACTAAAAAGGAAAGAAGTACACTGTGTTTCTTTCCTATTTTTATACTAATGTGCACTTGGGGAGGGGTAGCTCTTTAAAATTTGTGTCTTCCTGGGGCAACTGGGTGGCTCAGATGGTGATCTCCAGGTCCTGGGATGGAGCCCCCATGTGGGGCTCCCAGCTCAGCAGGGAGTCTGCTTCTCCCTCTGCCTCGCCCCCCTGCTCCTGCTCTTTCCCTCTCAAATGAATAAATAAAATCTTTTTAAAAATAGCAAAATATTTGTCTTCCTTCAGAGTAAAATTCACCTTCAGATTATCGTGAATGGCCGTGTTTGAGCAAATAAGTGTTCAAATGAATGTTCATTCCCTGTTTCCACCTCTGTTTCCTTTCACAAATGCTGTGTTCTTTTGATTTCTCAGATGGAGATAATTTAATCTCCAATATCCCCCAAATTAAATAGTGGACCTTAATAAGCAGACCCCGTAATTTACTCCCAGAATGGCTAAGATGAGAAAGACAGAAAATACCAAGTTCTCAAGAGGATCTGAAGCGCCGGGAGCTCCCAAACGTGGACGATGTGGCAGTAGAGACGGACTACTTTGGAGAGCGGTCTTTGGCAGTACCTATCACAGCTGAGCAAATGCTGCCTTCGATCCCAGGAATTCCACATACATTCCCAAAAGACAGCACTACCGCGTTCACTACTATTCTACAATATTATTCATGATTCAGTACTGTTCCTAACAGCCAAAGCCTAAAAACTTCCCAAACGCTCATCAGTGATAGAATAAATCATTGCACACCCACACGACGGAATATTGCACCGCGGTGGAAAGACAGAACAACCGCACTCAACGATACGGATCCATCTCACAAACATAAAATTGAGAAAAAGAAGCCAGACTCAAAAGAGTGCCTAGTGTTCGAGTCCATTAATACCATGTACAAAGACAGGCTAAACTAATTTTGAAGAGAGAAGTCAGGGTAGTGGTTCCTCTTGGTGGGACCAAGCGAGGGGTGACCAGAAAAAGGCATGCGGGGAGTTTGGGGGTAGGGGAGCTGGTCATGTTGCCTTTCCTGAGATAGGTGCTCCTTAGGTGGGTACGTTCAGCAGGTGAACAGCTAAGCTGTACACACATGACCTGGACACTTAGATGCATCATGTAGTCAAAAAAGTTTTTAAAAATAGCTCTCAATTCCTACGAAAGATTAGGTAGGTTTTGATCAATATAATTCACTTAGTGACCTTTTCTCCAATTAATATCAAAAGAGCAAACAGCGAAGCCGCTGCAGGTTGAGAAAGAACCAGCTTTCGGATGAAATGAGAAAATTCAGATGACGTGCCATGCCCATAATCTTAGCAAAACCCAAATGTGTATTTTATCATCGGGTTTCTTATCAAGAGGAAAGAGTTCATCTTCCAAAAGAATCTTAATCTCTGTGCAGATCTGTCTGAAGGTCTTTAAACATGGCTGGTTTTCATTCCTCCGTCTGCCTTCAGTTTAAATGAAAAACAGTTTCTGGAGACTTAAAAGGGCCGAGAGAAGGCACACTGACATTTGACCTGACTTTGATCTAAGTTTAATCCAGAAATAATATTCATGCACAAGAGACTGAACGCCTACAGAATGCTCTTGAGCATCTAATACCCGAGCAAGTAGAAAGCAAGCCAGGTGGCCACTGAAACGGTTTTACCACAGACTTCCTTCCCGGTAACCCAGGATTCTTTCGTTTCTAAACAGGCAAAGAGCGACACCTAGTGGAAGCAATGGAGAACAAGCTGTCTTTGGTAACTGCTGCTCATAAAAATTCTGTACGCGGATTTACTTTAAATGACCTAGGGGAAGTTTTTTAAAAAAACAGATGAGAGCCACCCATTTAAGTGAGTAAAGAATAGAAGGAAGCAAACAAAAGAATAAAAGTTCAAAACAGTAAAAGTATATCTAAATACGTTCAATAATGCTAGTAACTTGGAGAAAAGAAATTAAAATAGCAAATACCATTTTCACCTACCTGATTAGAAAAATTACTAAAATTTGATTGTCTCAAGAACTGACAAAAGTAAGGGGAGATATGGTATTGCCAGAACCCTTCTGGTGCGGGAGGGACAAATACATAGGTTCTGTATTTGGAATAGCAATTTGACGTTATTTTTCAAAATACCGAATACAGATAATACAGTAATTCCAATTTCCAGAATCTCAGACAATAATCCTCACTTTTGTGCAAGAAAATAAGTAAATCTAGGACATGCTATTGTCCCAGAAAGCAAGGAACATTCAATGAGTAATGAGTGCATGTCCAGAGGATAGAAGCTGACTGACTAAAAAGGGTGCCCGATGGCCAACACTGAGATGAGAACAGCAGTGGCTGTAATTGACTGAAGCAGAGAAAATATACAAAGACCCATAAATCCATGCTGATACACAAGAAGGTACCAACAAACAAAACTTAAACTTCTCTGTCATCACTGGAGAGAACTATTATACCATCTCCTTATTCTAACAATTGATCATTAGTGGGAAAGAATGGCTTAAGGCTACTGCTAGCAGGGACTATAATTTAGGGTCACCCTATAATTTCGGCAATGAAAGAAATCTCCTCTTTAAAAAAAGAAAGATTTATTTATTTATTTGACAGAGAGAGAGATAACAAGTAGGCAGAGAGGCAGGCAGAGAGAGAGGGGGAAGCAGGCTCCCCGCTGAGCAGAGAGCCCGATGCGGCGCTCCATCCCAGCACCCTGAGATCATGACCTGAGCCGAAGGCAGAGGCTCAACCCACTGAGCCAGCCAGGCACCCCAAAAGAAATCTCTTCTCGACAGAAAAATGTCAGCAAATCAATGTAGAAGATGTGGTAGAGTTTGGAAATCAACATCCTACAACCCCAAAGGGAAACAGTTGATTGAGACAAGGCCCAGCACAGAGAGCAAATGATGGGGAACTGGGATTTGCCTGATGCCAACATACCCTTCCACAGATTCCTTTCTATTTACAAGGGGAAATGTGTAGCTCTACAGTCACCCCAACCTTAAGCCAGTCATCAGTATTACCATCTCCAATGGGGGGGCGGCCACATGTTATATGTTTTCCGTCGCGATTGCAATGTGGAAGATACACTGGTGACAACTACTGTATTTTCTTGCCCAAAAGTTTACCCTGAATCTGTTCAAGCCCTTAGGTAGAACTTCCATTTTACAAAAAATTTAGGTGACAGAGGAACAAGTTAACCACCATGATGAAGAAGCCATCCCCATCCCAAAAGATAAGACATTCTATAGGACACTGGTCTTAGGTCTTCTAGATGATACCACAAAAAGAGAGTGGGTGGGGGATGTTACCACCCTAGATTTAAAGAGACTCTAAAGACAAAATACAACAGTCAAATGTAATGTATAATGAGGAGTCCTTGATTGGGTTCTGATTTTGAAAACATTAGAGACTATTAGGAAAAATTTATTTTTAAGATATTATTAAGATATTTATATAAGATTTATATTTTATATTAAATTACATGTATTTAATTAATTTATCAGGGATTAATTAACCTTTATATATAAATTATACATATAATTTATATAATATATATTTATATAATAATATAACTTTATATTAACTTATATTATTAAGATATTTAAGATATTATTAGGAGACTATTAGGAAAACTATTTGGGAGCTGCTGTTAGGTTATCAGGAATGATGTGGAATGCTGGCCATGTACCTAGACATCTTCAGTTCTTAGGGATGCCTACCGAGACATTTAGGGGTAAAATGCTATGATGCTAATCCACTTTAATTTTGGCAAATAAGAGATTAAACTAACATGTCAGAATATTAACAACTATTAAACACAAGAGACGTGAATATAGATATTCATTGTACTGTTCTCTCTACCTTTCTGGGCTTGAAATTAATTCACATGAAAACTCATAACGGACAGAAAAAACAAGATGACGTACAAGAAGATTCAGTGTAATGCCGCTGATCAGGGCAAACATCTGGACTTGATCTAAATGTCTATTCAACACCTTCACAGACTTCACTCCCAGCAGAAGAGCTAAAATACTCCCAGCAGAAGAGGTAAAATGAAAAAGACAGATTATGTGGTCCTATGAAGTACCAGTAAAAAGTAAAATACCAAGTATTTCTTTACTCTTACATATACTTATTTCTAAAGTCTGTTCTCATTTTGTCTTACTCCCCATCGTATCCTTCGATTTGGGCACCTAATATATGCACATATTTCCTCTGCCTTTAGCAGATAAGGTATCCAGGATAGTGGGTCAAAACCCGTATTTGATGGGACTGATAACATTTCGAAATTTCACACACACACGCCCAAAAAATAACACAAGCACAGTTGGAAATGGCATAAATTTCTTACTTTACTACATAAAAGATAGAACATTATTTACTAGCACCATCTTTTCACCCAAGAAAGGACATTTTATCACCAAAAGGCACAGTTGGATGGCCATAATCCCAGATAAAGAGCAGTCGCTTACACGGAATGAATTTAGATTTATGAAGAGTCTATCATCTAACAACCAGTAAAAACTTGGCATTGGAGGGAACAACAAAATGCTGGTGATGGGGGCTTTGATCAAGTCACCTTGCTTCGGATGTGGGGTAGAGCTCAGGCTCCCACGTCCTCTTACGTAATCGGGTAGGAAATAAACACCTTTGCTCAAAACGGGGTTGCAGAAAATCATTACATTTGACACTCAAAACTCCAAGTGAACTGGAATGCACTAGACAGGCTGTGTCTCAAATCCCATCACCCCAGAGCCCAGGGAGCACCCCAGGTCTCTTCAGAGCCCCCGGGCTTCTCAGCGGTGTGGGGTGGGGGGAGTGCTGTGTGGTGGACAGGACCCCAGGCTGCAGACCCATCAGACTGGATTTGCACTGAACCTGACCAGCCACTGCCTTGCACCCTGTAATTCCAGTATCACAATCTACCGTAAGTAAAACAAGAGTGTCTGCTCAGAGCCATGGGGACCCAATGGAGTAATGCAGGTCAATGACACAGCACAGTACCTAGCTCTTGAGGTTGGGAATAACATATAACTATTATTACTCCACTTTTATTCCTGAAACCTAATTTCCACAGCTTATAGTTCTGCAACTGGGCAATGGAGACCTAACCAAGGTGGAGGGGGCACTCGGGTGCAGAGGCTGACATCAGCAAGCCCGGGAGAGCTCCTCCCTGCCCGGGAATGGGGGACAAGGGAGGCCAGGTCAGGTCATACAGCAGCTTGTGGAGAACTGTGGGCTGGAGGTGGGGAGGGGAGAACAGCACCGTGTCTGCCGATCCCAGGTTAGAAAGACCTAGAAAGACCAGGGACAGACAGACTCAGCCCTCACCTAAGCTCACGCTTCCTCTGTGTGCCCTCTGCAAACCTGCTCTTGGTGAGACCCAGGCTGCCACCAGCAGTCTTCTAGCGAAGACAGTCCAACAAGTGGCCCTGCCCACCAGTGAGTGACAAAATTAAAAACGATCACACTCTCTTTCTTCCTGCTTCTGAGTCAAACAACCCATGGACAGAAGCCACTGGATCCTGACACAGTGGTGGCCTGAAGATTGATACCCACTGCCCGGATGCCCAGGGCTGCGTGGGGCCCCATCCTGTCCAAAGAAAACGTCCTATGAACTTTCCTTTTATTCTAGGAATACCCCCAAAACCTCCAATATGTCCCTTGTATGCCTAAATTACCCCAGATTGATTCCCATTTCTTGCAACTGAGAATATCAAATGGCGTATGTCTCTTTTCCCCCCAGACTATGTGCCGCAACCCACTTCCTGCTTCTACCTCCAGGACAGATGTCACATCCAGTGATATTTAATGAGCACCAACTAGGGGGCAAGCCCTGTACCAGGCTACGGGAACAGCAGCGGACCCGGCCGTGACCGACAAGAGTCGCTGTGCACTCGGAGCGGAGACAGAGAGCAGGATGCCTGCTTCACTCCTGGCACCTGCAAGGGAGGGCGTCCCATCCTCCAGACTCCCCCTGCGGTAGGCTGTAAATCAGGATGTGGACTGTGACTGCAGAAATGCTGCTGGGATACTTTTTCCCATCAAGGTGCCCCATTCCTTTTCCTCGGGTTTTTTCCATCAAGAGCCCTCTTAAACTATGTTTTTACAAGGCCTTTTCACTGCAGAGGTTACAAACTCAAATTCCTCCTGGGGCCAGCTATTTTTATTCATTTGGCACAAATTCTGTACATTAAACACATATGAGTGTTCTCCCCTTCGATAAAAAAAATATGCTCTCTACCATTTGTTCTTCTTAAAAAACTGTGCCCCCTCCTTTAATTTTTGGTTTTTGAGCATTTTAGAGAGACATGGATATGAGTGATATCACTTTCCTCTTAATTCTCTGAGAAAAATATAGGGCAAGTGTTTTCCTAAACAGCAGCTGACACTGGCCATCACCGTCAAGGACACTGTCAAGTGTGGTGGGATTATGGCAAGATGGGAAAACTTTACCACCACCTAGGGCCATTTATTGTGATGCAGGACATCAGGCTCCCCAAAGTCTCTTTCTGAGAGAAACCAGAAATTCAGATTTTTATGTGAGCATATCTGATTTTTAACTGCTGGCTAATAATTCAAAGCTTCATTTTTGTTAATGCCATGCAGACCCGTACTTTGCAGTTTAAGCAGACAAGCAAACATGAGCCATCACATTCTGCCCTTGGAATGTGAGTTTCACAGCCTCTGTGGTTACAGTTCTCAAAGGAATGGCACCTAGCCTTCCCTGCACTTTAATGCAAACTAGATACAGGGGCCCCTTCTGCAGTTATTTTACTGCCTCTTGCCAGAAAAACTGTCCTAACAAATAAACAAATCTGAGATGCTCATGATGTGCATGGCACCTCCTAGAGTTGGGCAGTCCACAACCTGCACACCTGTACACAGCAACCCTCGTTTCATCCTCTGTGAGCTTTTCAGAATAAGCCCTTAAAATGCCACTTACCAGTTAAAGTGCTTTTCTTGTTCTCTAATTATGTTTCTATTTATATTGGACCTTATATTTAGACCCACAAGATGAACCAGTTAGGGTAAGTCGTTACCCAGATTGAAGGAGATTTGAGAGTTTTTTGTCTCAAATCTCAGTCCCTTTCTTCACCTTGCAGAGCTGTAACTCCTTGAGGCACATCTCCCTGCGACAAGATAATCTATGCCAGGTCTTCTGAATCCTCTCAGTTTGGAAATAGATGGATGTTATTGTTTACAGCTAGAACCTCCATTGTACAAAATCACCTTCTTCTAGCTATCAATTATTGTCATTATCTGTCGCTAGGCAAGTTCTTTACAATGTTTTCTGAAACTATCTCAGATCAGTAATTAAGTCCCCAGCCACGCTCCTGGCTTTCACACAGTAATGAGCAGCATGACCATGAAGCCATTAGAATGTGAAAAATTAAAGTTATCTCCCGGCATCCTTCCGTGATACCGCAGATTCACTTCCTCTCTTCCACTGATAAAGGATCAACAACAACTTTTTCCATTTTTTTTTTTTATTTTTGTAGGAAACATTTAGGGCCAACCTACTGAGTCTAGAAGACTACAGACCACCCCTTGAGGCAGAAAGAGCATCAGGGGAATTCAGGCGGTATTTTCCCTCTGGCAAAATCCCTTCTTAATTAAGAAGCACACCTGCGTGATTTAAATACATTTGAGCCAGGGCCTGGCCACGGGGGCAGCGGACTGTGTCCACTAACTGCCTAAATGCCTTATTAGCAAAGAAAAAGTGGGCCCCTCCTTGGATTCCTCACGAATGACTCCCAGAGAGTCAAAGAAGTGAGTGGGCCAGAAGTGGCCCCAAATTCTACCTCATCTTGATGCCGGGCCCGAGAGAAGGTGACCCTCCCTGAGGACAGAGGAGTTCATAGACTGGAAGAAAATCTGAAGGTGAAGGCTTCGTCATTTTTGGCTGGACATTAAAGGACTCTCTGAACAAATATATTTTCCCTTCACACAGAAAAGACCCCGCGATGAAGATTTCTACATTTAAGTGGAATCCCAAAGCTCAGAAGAAAACCCAGCCAGAGGTTTGGAGCTGATCCCGGTAAAAACACGCTGACACCTCCCCGGTGCGCTCTCCGGAAGCTGGAGGGCAGCCTCCCAGTCCAGTCCGAACAGCACAAAAGAGATGAGAACATGGCGACTGGCAGAGCATGGACCACTGGTGAGTTAGGCCACCAAGCGGCTCTTTAGATACCAAATTCCAGTGCCGGGGGTCAAGGTGGCGCTGCCTCGGGAGCAAGCCCTGGACAAGGAGCCAAAGGACGCGGCTGCAAGCACCAGCTGGTTCACGGGGGTGTCAGAGCTCCGGTCACTGGCTCCCCTGCAGCGTGCCCGGGAGCAGGGGCGACACCTGCATGGGAAAGAGGCAAGCCATGGCCATGGCACCAACGAGGACAGGCTCCAGGGCTCAGAGCCCGCCTGGGACACACCTGCGGCCATGGATGGGTTGCTTCAGCTTCCCGGGAGTTGGGCGATGGAAACGGACCTGCTAGAAGCCAAGACTGGTCCTCTCACTCACCTCCAGCCTGGGAAAGAGGCTTGAAGGGCACTATCCTGACAGCTCACCCTGAATCTTCTGGGGTGCACGAGGTACAGAGCTATAGCAGTGGGCATGCAACAGCAAGAAGAGAAGACAGCAGATGTAGCCACACCCCTGCTGCCTGGGGTGACAAGGATGTATCCCTCCCCAGGGCCAGGAGGTCTGCATGGAGAACCTGGAACCATCTGGAAGGATCTCCGTCAACAGTGTGCATGCAAGGCAAGGAAGCAGAGCAAGAAGAGGCTGCAGGACGTCCCTTCCTCTGCCCCGGAGCCAGAACTGAGGGAAGGGGCTTTGCCAGCAGCCAGTGTGAGTGCATCACCCATGTCGGGGGACAGTGCAGGGACCCAGAGCACCCCAAGGAGCCCTCCAGTGACCCTCTGAAGAAGCAAATGACTCTGGATACAGGCAAATCCCAGAGCACAAGAACTGCGTTGTATCTATTTCCTGCTGCTGCTGTAACAAACGACCACACACTCAGAAGCTTCAAACAACAGAAGTCATGATCTTCTCTAGCTCTGCAGGTCAGAAGTCGAAAATGTCTCCCCATGGGCTCAGATCCAGATGTGGCCAGGCTGTGCTCCTCTCCCGAGGCTCCTGTGGGGGTCCCCGTGCTGGCCTGACCCGGCTTCCAAAGGTTCCACCCACACAGTCAAGCTGCCGGGCTTCTGCTGTGATGTTTCTTCTCTGACCTTCCCCCACACCCCCTCCTCCACTTCTAAGAACCTTTGGGATTATCCTGGCCCAACTGGATAACCCAGGATCCTCTCCCTGCTTTGATTCCTTCTGCTACTGTGGTTCCCCTTTGCCATGTAACCTAAGACAGTCACATGTCCCAAGGATGATGACGAGGACACCGACACCTCTGGCCGTTATTCTGCCTAGAGCACCCCTGACATACTTTCTCTCTCTACAGAAAACACCTGCTCTCCCTGCTTCTGCGCGGTTCTTCCTGGGACTACAATACAGCTCCTTCTTATGATGCCTAAATCAGCATCTGCTCAGGTGTGGCTGCTCTGTATAATCTGAAGGCCCCAGGCCCACCAGCTCGGGGAGATGGTCAGGCGGAAGTCAGTAACATAAATGTCACGGGTAAGCTGCTCCACCTGCCCACAGAAGACCTCCCGGTTCCCGTACATCACCCGCCAACACTGACCCTGTCTGGGGGTCCTTGGGGGCTCTGACATCAGGTTTCCATGTTCTTCCATGGCCTTCAACTTAGAAAAACTCACTGACCTTTGGGAAGTGCCTCTTTGCTGCCGCTGTGGCTGGTATCTTCCCCCTAAGGACCAATGTCTGTTAAGAGGGATTGGCCACACTACCGGTTCCCGATGGCTCAGGACAAACCCACAAGTAGGAGAGGAAAGAACATCAGTGCTTACTCTGGCCTTCCGAAGCCCAAAGCAGCATTGTGGAGCCCCACGTCTCAAGAAATTATGAGAAAACAGCTCACTCAGCTGTTGGCTGTGCCCTCTGCTCTGGGTTATAAATCAGTCCAAGGACAACGCCAGGCAGGAGACTGTCTCAAAGCCGTCCCTCCTCGAATCCTCCTCCCTCTTTTTAAGGGAGGCTCTAGGCCACTCTTCTCTTGCACCGAAGCCAAAAAGAATAGCAAGCTTCAAAAGAAACCTGTCATACACACCATCTATTTCACACTCCAACCCGAGTGAGAGGGTCCCTGCTCTCAGCTCTGCAGGCCCCGCATGTCCTATAAACCAACAGTCCCCATCACACAGGTGCCGGAAGGAATCATGTCACTCGGACTCACAGCACCACCATTGGTCCTCATGACTGACATTGTTCAGGCCCCTGGGAAATGCTCCTGGGCATCCCTTGTCCTGGTCCTTAAGCCAGAATGCACCTGCATTCAAACACACAAAAATTTGGGGGTTGTGCAGCCTCAGAGACCGAGTGCAGGGAATTGGACTAAAAAAAGTTTAGGTAAAAGAAAAGGGAAATCAGGGGCGCCTGGGTGGCTCAGTGGGTTAAAGCCTCTGCCTTCAGCTCGGGTCATGATCCCAGGGTCCTGGGATCGAGCCCCGCATCGGGCTCTCTGCTCAGCGGGGAGCCTGCTTCCCCCTCTCTCTGCCTACTTGTGATCTCTGTCAAATAAATAAAATCTTTAAAAAAAAAAAAAAAAGAAAAGAAAGAAAAAAAAAGAAAAGGGAAATCAGCTAAGCTGACCAGTGCTTCTCCTCAATGCATTTCACGGAACACCAAATGCAGGTGTCAAACACCCATCTTCCAACATCTGCGGCCATCCACTTTGTGACTCTAGATAACTTATCAACTAGGGGGTGACCACAGCAGTTCGCGCAGTGGCTGAAGAATACTTGATAGTGTGAGCTGTCTCACAGCCATCTTACACGTGTGTGCATGCCCACACGTGTGTCTAATTAAGAGGCAGTGAAGGGATTCCTCCCCTTAGTACTAGTGACCAACAGGACGCCAGACACAAGAACACATCGTATGACTTACTTAAATGCTTAATTAAAACATTATTCAATTTTCAAATCTCAAATGTCAGTTTTAACTAAATAATTTTGCTTCTAATTATATTCATCCATTATAATTTTTAGCTTCTTTTACTTTGAGCAGATATCTTTAATGTTTCGGGAGGAAGCTAGCTTTAGAGTATCTATGAGATTCTTAAATTTTGCTTGTTAATTTATAGTTTCATGAAATGTTTTCAACTGTGCCATGCTTTGCATTAAAAGTACCTTGTAGGGGAGGCTGCATGGCTTGGTTGGTTAAGCGTCTGACTCTTGATTTCGGCTCAGGGCGTGATCTCAGAGTCGTGAGATCGAGCCCCGCATCAGGCTCCGTGGTCAGCACAGAGTCTGCTTGACATTCTCTCTCTCTCTCCCTCTGTGCCCCCCCGCCCCTCTCACACTTGATCTGTTGCTCTTAAACTAATTAAAATAAAATAAAATAATAAAAGCACTTTATAGAACTTTCCATAATTGTCAAAACCTGGGTGTGGCCACTGTGTTGCGTTTGTTTCTAAAGAGTGTGGAGACTGGCACGGAGTTGAGAGTAGGCTCTCCCCCATTTATCTTACATCACCACCCCCTGAAGACCATTTAAAGAGCTAAGTCTCTTCTGCTGGGGGCTCAGAAGCACACCTGGGTAAACAGCACAGCATGCCTTCACTGTCAAGGACAGTATAAGTTACCTGAAAATCTTAAGTCCAACAACGTAGTCACTGGGCTGAAAGGAAGGCGAATATAAATTCTGTGAAGTGTCACTGATGTGTCCCATGTCCCTTGATCTTACTCCTCAGTCCCCAAACACTGCCGGCCAGAGGAGGGAACTTCCAGACAAGCACAACAGTAACAAAACTTATTTGCCAACTTGGTCATGTAAAACTTGAATTTGGGGTTTTATTATTGAATATTACGTTTATATGTGTTTACGGGTCTTCCTATGAAGGCATATATGTCATGGTAGCGGGACAGAGCCTATTTGAATTAGCAGTTAATAGCTTAAATTCTGAACTTTAGTGAGACACCCAGTACCCTGATCCCGCCCGTGTGGGTGGGTCTGCACATAGACACGCCGCGGGGTGGGGGAGGGGGCGGGCAGAGCCTGTGCTCCCAGGGGCTCCAGCTTACGTGTAAGCCAGAGAAAACTCCAAAGACTGTGTAGTGTTTTTTGTTTGTTTGTTTGTTTTTGTTTTTAGCTCCGATCCCCAAACCGGCTGGTCGCCCCCTCTCTGCTCATAACCAAACAGGGACACTGGGACCCAAGTAGGAGATGGGGGAACGCACGAGCAGCCAGCCAGAGCATGAAGCTTGAGGAGGGAAACTCCGACAGCCCGTGCAATCAAGAGCCCCCCCAGGCAGAGCTGAGAAGTCACAACAAAGACTGTGTGTCCCCCACATCCAAACTACTTACCAACTGACCCTTTACAGAGAGTGTGTCCACCCTGACCTAGATCATAGAAGGCTTAGTAAACCCAGTTAAGGGACTAAGCTTAATCATAAGAACAACCACCAGCTTCTGAATGGATTTAAACAGAAAAATGGCAATTTTAAAACAGTCACCCTGCAAGGAAAAGGTGGAATAAGGAGGGAGAGAACCAAGAGGGGAAATCCAGTTGGCCGCTGTACCAATAATGAGGCAGAAACTGTGGGCAGCCTGAACTAGAGACTGCAAGGCTAAAGGAGCTGTTTTAATCCCAAACGTAAAGGCTTTTGTTCCTGCACTGTCTTCAAGAACCACTAGATGGCACAACGTTACAGAGAGAAATCATTTCTCTGGCCCAATCCATAAATTCTTATTTTACAGTGTGCTCAGCCTTCCGGGAACCTAAGAGCCTAAGAGCCTTACTTCAGTGGCTTAACCCTTTGCGGGGTCTCAACAAGCACCTGCTTCATATTAAGTTAAATTTCTATCTGTATTCTGTGTTTTTTTAATATTTAATTTATTTATTCGACAGACAGAGACCACACGTAGGCAGAGAGGCAGGCAGAGAGAGAGAGAGAGGAGGAAGCAGGCTCCCTGCTGAGCAGAGAGCCCGATGCGGACCAGGACCCTGAGACCATGACCTGAGCCGAAAGGAGAGGCTTTAACCCACTGAGCCACCCAGGCGCCCCTGTATTCTGTGTTTTTGAGCAGAGTTATGAACAAAGGTATCATCTGAGAAAACGGAAGATGAACCACATTCACCCCTCCAATCAGATGTGCTGGTGTAGCCAACAGAAGAATGGACAAAAGACCCAATGTTCCCCTTGGTTAAAGAAGAGATACAAAGATCAGTAAAGCATACTCAAAACAACAGCTCGGCTTCACTAGTAATCAAAGAAATGTTCATTCAAACAAAAATGAGATCGCCTGTAGGCCTAGCAAGGCTGTGCTTTTCCTGCATGATCCCAGCATTGGCAGGAACACGATGAAATGAGCATGGCTGGTGGCAACGTAAGATGTACATTTCCAAAGGGCAAGTTCTCAGTAAATACCTGGATATTTGAATTGTGCGGGCCCACTGACCAGTAAATGCACTTGTACAGATACCTAAAGAAAGAGTCAAGACTGTGCACAAAGGTTTCCATCAAGGATGTCCACCGTGGTATTTTTTATAAAACTGAAAGCAATCTAAGTGGCCAACAGCAAAGAACTCATTCATCGAGGTACGTCCACGCTTGCGTGAATCCACAGACAGTCCTTGAGCTCCTATCCCGAGCTGGATACTGTGCGAGTACTGAAGACACGGGGCTGAACACAATGGACCATGTCCTCGCTGTCCCAGAAACAGAATTATTAAAGGTGTTATTTTCAGAGACTATTTCATGAGCTGGGGAGATGTTCATGATATCATAACTCAAAGGAAAACAGGATTGAAAAATGCATATGCAACCCACTGTGAATTTATTTAAATGTACATTACAAAAACAGCATGAACAATTTCAGCCCACAAATTCATGTACAAAAAAAGTGCACTCTTCTTTATTTTCCATAAATCAACTTAATTTTACCTCTAAGCCCCACTCCTGCAGAGTTGTTAAAAAATGTGGCATTAGGTCAGGCTCAGATCTTCCTTCTCTAACCCTCCTAGGGTTTTGTTAAGGTTCTGGGTTTTACCCAGGATCCAGGGGGGTTTGCTCATGGGTACACAACGATTATCCCCACATCCCCATCACCAAGGCCCTGTCGCTCTATCAGATCTGCTGCTCTGGGCTTTCTGTGAGGATCAGGAAAGCTCAGAAGTCTGGAAGAACCTCATGCCACGGTCCCCAGGAGCAGACCTGGACCACCCCCAAAGGCCTGCTACTCCAAGCAGAGTCTGGACCAGCAGCACACCCATCGCTTGGGGACTGCTAGATCAGAATCTGCACCTCTGTCAGATCCCCGGTGATTCTTGTGACTAGTACAGTTCTGGAAGCACCACTTAGGGAGGTCTGATCATACCTGCCTGTCACTGCCAGGAGGAGCGCAGGTCAGGGCCGTTCCAGGACCGCTGGGGCTAGACAATCACTCACTGGTGCAGAGAAACTCTTCTTTATTTCCATGCATGGATGTGTAAATAAAGACGGCAGAGGAAGGAGTGTAGGCAATGTCGGCCTGCTGTCCTGCCCCTTCCATGAGCTCCTCCCTATTGGAGAAGACCAGGCACCGGTACCAGATTTAATAAAGGAAAGGCGGGAGAAACCTCATGGAAAGAGCACAAATTCTAGTTACAAATACATCTTGTTTTTCATAAAACCAAGACTAAAAAGAAAATATCATAATTAAACTCTGGGTAGTAGATCTTATTTTTAGTCTCTGCCTTCAACTTTTCTGTATTGTTTTTCCATGATGAATATAATTCGATTTATAAGTGGGAAAAACTTGCTAATAGAGTATACTCCTACAGACAAAACACATATGCAAAATGAACCTAAAAATGAGATGAAAAATTGCACTACCCAGAGCAGGGCTGAGAAACAACTTTTTAGAGAGAGGGCACAGATCACCTGCATTTACTGAGAGGTTTGCCAGATTCCTCAGACGGGTGGTCTCCCGTCTTCTCAATGTACCAGAACTTACTCAATCCTATTTCCTATTAGGACGTTTGGGCTTTGAAAGAAAAAAAGAGAGAGGTTACATGGTAATTGAAAGAGGGAGAAATCTGCCAGCTCATTCACATCTCTCCTTTCAAAAATAATGCACAAATTACAGGCGATTCTAAATAAAATTAGGTTGCTGTTTCAATGGGCTGTTAGCATGATTTACTGAGATAACTGGCTGCTGAGAACAAAAATCCCCACTGCCAATTGCAAACCTGTGTTGCTGAGTTCTTGGGCTTTGACAAAACACATTTAGGACTGGTGTCTCATTGAGGTCAACTGACAAACAGAATGTTAGATGGATTTTTTCCTATTTCCTGTTGCTTGGTCCACAGGCTCTGTCTCAGTTTTCTGAGACCAACGCTCATCTGTGGGTCAGAACTCTACCCTGGGAAGAGCTGAAGGAGGAGATCCAGTTAAAAGGATAAGTAGGCAAGCGGACCCACACCGCTGTTTATTTCAAGGAGAAGCTGGCTCAGACGAAAGTCATGGTGCCCTTCAGCCAACTTCTCCTTCCTGCGCAAGTCACTGGTGAGGAAATCAAGTGGGGCTCTTTGGAAGACCCTCACTAAGCCACGTTCTTCTCAAGAACGGTGGCATTTATGAAGTATGCATTTCAATCTTACTGATTTTTTTCAAAGAATCAGCTCATAGTTTTGTTGATCTGTTCTGTTCTTTTGGCTTCTGTTTCATTTATTTCTGCTCTAAACTGTTTTACTTCTCCTGCTGGGTTTAGGCTTTATTTGCTGTTCTTTCTCCAGCTCCTTTAGGTGTAAGGTCAGGTTGTGCATTAAATACTTTTCTAATTTTTTTTTCAGTAAAAAAAAAATAATGATCTTTATTTAAAATTTAATCAATTCTACAGTCCATGACAGCCCTCAGTATTCTATAGTCAACAATAAATTTATTTTTAAAAGGATAAGTTTAAGTATGACAACTTTTTCAAGCAATAGAAGCTAGCAGTTGTTTTGTCTACTCATCTTAGGAAACACAGAATTAGAAGTGGTATACACACACATTTTTGTATGGAGAACAGTAATTTTATCCTTTTAGTTATTAATATGTCATGGATGTGGGCCTGTTACAACCATAGAGACAACAATATTTAATCAGGACAAGAGATGCTTATTTTTAGAAGTAGGCTGGGGTAAATGACCAAATGATTGATCAGCAGAATTTTTAAGCAAAGAATGCATAATAAGTATAAAATAACTAACACACAGCAGGGGGAAAAAGAAGCATTATAAGCTGCCATGTGGGTACTCTAAAAGTCTTTGGAGTGGATGAGCCTTCGTGAACAATAAAAATAAAAGTGCAATCTCTATTTTGCAAATGAAATACATTGCTTCATAGTGTAGAAATGGCCAGAAAGATATGAACAGACACTTCTCCAATGAAGACATACAAATGGCTATCAGACACATGAAAAAATGTTCATCATCACTAGCCATCAGGGAGATTCAAATTAAAACCACATTGAGATACCACCTTACACCAGTCAGAATGGCCAAAATTAGCAAGACAGGAAACAACATGTGTTGGAGGGGATGTGGAGAAAGGGGAACCCTCTTACACTGTTGGTGGGAATGCAAGCTGGTGCAGCCACTTTGGAGAACAGTGTGGAGATTCCTCAAGAAATTAAAAATAGAGCTTCCCTATGACCCTGCCATTGCACTCCTGGGTATTTACCCCAAAGATACAGATGTAGTGAAAAGAAGGGCCATCTGTACCCCAATGTTTATAGCAGCAATGGCCACGGTCTCCAAACTGTGGAAAGAACCAAGATGCCCTTCAACGGATGAACGGATAAGGAAGATGTGGTCCATATACACTATGGAGTATTACGCCTCCATCAGAAAGGATGAATACCCAACTTTTATAGCAACATGGACGGGACTGGAAGAGATTATGCTGAGTGAAATAAGTCAAGCAGAGAGAGTCAATTATCATATGGTTTCACTTATTTGTGGAGCATAACAAATAGCATGGAGGACAAGGGGAGTTAGAGAGGAGAAGGGAGTTGGGGGAAATTGGAAGGGGAGGTGAACCATGAGAGACTATGGACTCTGAAAAACAATCTGAGGGATTTGAAGCAGCGAGAGGTGGGAGGTTGGGGGAATCAGGTGGTGGGTATTAGAGAGGGCATGGATTGCATGGAGCACTGGGTGTGGTGCAAAAACAATGAATACTGTTATGCTGAAGAAAAAAAAAAAAAAAGAAAAGAAATGGCCAGAAAGAAGTCTTTCTAATTTTCTTTCTAAAGATACTAATTTTATGGGAGTTAGTTATACAGTTACATAGATTAGGAAATCAGAAGATTACACGAGTCTTATTAGGAACAAGCGTTTGCTGCCCTGTACTTCCCATGAGACTTTTCTAATTTTTTGAGAAAGGCCTGTATTGATATATCCTTCCCTCTTAGGGCTACCTTTGCTACATCTCAAAGGTTTTGAACAGTTATATCTTCATTTTCATTTGCTTCCATGAATTTTTTTTTAATGCTTCTCTAATTTCCTGGTGGACCCATTCATTCTTTTATAGGATGCTCTTTAATGGACATCAAAAGAAAGCTGGGGTACAAACAAACCTTCAAAAAAATTAGATTTGAAACCAAAGACTAATAAGAGATGAAGAGGGACACTATATGATAATTAAAGGGTCTATCCAACAAGAAGATCTAACAGTTGTAAATATGTATGCCCTAACTTGGGAGCAGCCATTTATATAAACCAAGTAATAACAAAATTAAAGAAACACATTGATAATAATACAGCAATAGTAGGGGACTTTAACACCGTACTCACAGCAATGGACAGACCATCTAAGCAGAAGACCAACAAAGAAACAAGGGCTTTTAATGACAGGCTGGACCAGACAGACTTCACAGATACATTCAAAGCATTTCATCCCAAAGCAACAGAATACACATTCTTCTCTAGTGCACATGGAACATTCTCCAGAACAGATCACATGCTGGGTCACAAATCAGGTCTCAACCGGTACCAAAAGACTGGGATGATTCCCTGCATATTTTCAGACCACAATGCTTTAAAACTTGAACTCAATCACAGGAGAAAATTTGGAAGGAACACAAAACATGGGGGTTGAGTATGCACTTCAAGGAGAGCTTTATACTTGTAGGCACTAAGAGAGCTCAGGTTCCACACAGGGCGATGAACGTGGAGACAGGAATCCCAGAGCCCACATTCACCTACAGCATCACTGGGTTTTAAAGAATCATTTGTTTAAAAAGTAAAACCTTGATTTTCACACAAATATAAAATGAATGTGTGTCAAAACCTCATGAATGAATGGAGGAACCAGAGAGATGCTAGCACTATTTCAAAGGAAAACACGAAGCTGGACCCGGGTAGAGGCGGCCAGGAATGCTGAGCTGAATTTGCAGTGCAGTGTAGAAAGTCGGTATCCCAGGGGTAGCAATTACTTGTATTCCACGGACAAAACTCATTTGCATCATCTCAACTCTCTACAACCTGCAGAGTTATAAAACAGACAATGAAAGGCGCACAGAGCCAGGGAGATGCACCAGATAGAAATTCCAGTCTTTCTCTTTTTTCGTCGATTCCAGAACCTTTCTGCCCTTCACATGTTTTCCTTTCCCAGTTTACTGAGTAACTATGCTCAGCAGGGTGGAGGAAAGAAAGCGAGTGTATCTCTCTGCGGCCTTCCATCCCCTCCACTGACAGAGTTCTCTCTGCCCCTGGCGAAGCTGCAAGCAGACGCCAAAGCTCTTCCTGTCCCTCTGAAGTAATTAAAAAACGCAGTCCTGTCCAAATTCCAAATAATACTGTAAGCTGCTGGAAATGTCTCCTGTCTCAGCAGGGCCTTGCCTGCTGCTGGGAAGCCTGTGGTCAGGGGACATGAAATGGCTTGACTCAGCTCCTGGCTATTGGCTCGGCTAGCTCTCCCCACACTCGCTGAAGGGCAGCAATCTATCCCGGGATCAGGAGTGTTCTCCCTCCTGGGTGCCCGCTGCAGGAGGCAGACTCCAGGTGCTGAGTCTGTCACTTAGAGACAGGGCTCTTCAGAGATGCCCCTACCGCTTTCTACCTGCTGATGGGGGGCCCTCCCCTGCCCACCCTCCGCAGGGGTGGTGCTGCCTATAACCTTTGGCGGACCACATACCTCTCCTCCCGGGCTTCGAGAGACTCTGTGGTCCTCCCTTTCATAGACTCACCTTACCACCCACCCTCCAAGTGATCCTCTTGGCCAAAGACCATCCAGATTCACCCAGTGTAGCTCACTCCCATGGGATACACCAGAAGTTCTCAACCAATTCTGCCCCTATGGAACAGCTGGCAATGCCTGGAGACATTTTTGGTCGTCACAAAGAGGAGTGATGCTGGCATTAAGTAGGTGTAGGCGAAGGATGCCGCCAAACATCCTACAATGTCTGAACAGGACAGACCCCCTTCATGCATGCAGTGGCACATGCACGAGCACACACACGTGTGCACACATGCACACGCACACAAATGCATACACACACACACACACACACACACACACACACAGAATTATCAACCACGAAAGTCCACGGTGCTGAGGCTGAGAAATTCTGGGACAAGCCAGTGGGGGAGCAGGAAACACAACCCTCCCATCTCCCAACACAGGTCCTGGCCACCCTCCCCCCTCACCAGCCACAGCCAGACAGGATTCACACGCCAGTCCATGCAACCCTCAGACTCCTAGAGACTTGTGTCCGTCTCCTAAAATGCTTCCTTTGACCCGAGGAAAGACTGAAGCACAGTGACCCTCTCCAAACACAACTTTCCCGGGGACTGTCTTGCTTGGGGAGGGGAGGGAGGTGGGTGCGCAGCGGCTGCTGCAGGAGGAACACCGCGCCATTTCTGAGGCAACCCGAGCATCTGGCCCAGTCCTCAGAGCTCCGGTGGAACATGACACAATAGAAAATCACATTTAACACTGTTGCTAATGTGCTGTTATCGGCAGAACTGTGTCTCCCACCCAAATTCATATGCCCAAGCCCTAACCTCCAGAATGTGGCTGCATTTGGAGGCAAGGCCTTGAAAGAAGTGATGGAGTTAAATGGAGGCCGTGAGGGCGGGATCTAACAGTGTGACTCGTGTCCTTACAGGAGGAGGAGATCTGGACACGCACCAAGGGAAGACCGCGTGTGGACAACGTGAGAAGGTGGCCATCTGCAACCCGGGAAGAGAAGCCCCAGAAGAAACCAAACCTGCCCAAGCCTTGATCTCAGACTTCCAGCCTCCAGACTGTGAGGAAAGAAGCATGTGCGGCACTTTCTCACAGAAGCCCAAGCAAACCAATGTGAGCACCTCTTGGCTCCACCGCCAACCTTTACTGGGAAAGGTATTACTGAGTGTAATACCTGAGTAAAACATGAATGAGCAGCCCTCGGGGCTGGCACGAGAACTCCTTACCACCCAAGCAACGCATGGCTCGTGTCTACTTTGTGGTCCTGCCAGCCTCCACGCACAGCTTCTGACCTGTGGTCCAATGGGGTTCTGGGAGCTCCCACCATGCCGTCCTCATTCCTGTCCCCAAGGAGAAAAAAGGGAAGAGGAGACACATTTCTCTCAAGGGTCAGTGTGGAAGTGGGACAGCACCTCCACTCTCGTGCTGTTGGCGAGAATGTAGTCCTGTGACTCTGGTCATCGCCAGAGAGGCCAGAAGACATCCGTAGCTGGAAGCCGGGAGTCTAGCCGCAAAGCTTCCTGCCCTGTAAGCAGGGAGAATGGCATGGGATGGTCCCGAGGCAGTGACACTGCCTCAGTCACAGCTTCTAGAGGTAAGAAATGGTGGAGCTGGGTGTGATTCCAAACATCCAGGGGCACCTGGCTGGCTCAGTCAGAAGAGCATGTGGCTCTTGATCTTGAGGTCATGAGTTCAAGCCCCACGCTGGGTGGTGAGATTATTTTAAAAATAAGTAAACCATTTAAAAAAAGATTTCAAATGTCCTAAATAATCCATTGAATTATCCATAATCCATCAATGGATAAAGAGGATGTGGTATACATACACAAGGGAGCATTACTCAGCCCTAAAAAGGAAGGAAATCGGGACACTTCGGTGTCTCAACTCGGTTAAGGGTCTGCTTTCAGTTCAGGTCCCAGGGTCCCAGGGTCCCAGGGTGGAGCCCTGCATCAGGCTCCCTGCTCATCGGAAGGTCTACTTCTCTCTTTCCCTCTGCGGCTCCCCCTGCTCATGCGCATGCACACACTCTCCGTCAAATAAATAAATAAAATCTTTTAAGAAGAAAGGGGGGGGAGGAAATCTTACCTTTTGCAACAATGTGAACAGAATTGGGGGGCATTATACTAAGTGAAGTGACTTAGACGGAGAAAGATACTGTATGATTTATATGTGGAATCTTAAAAAATAAAAATAAAATAAACCTCATAGAAACAGAAGAGACCGGTGGTTGCCGGAAGCAGGGAGTGGGAAGTGGGGGGCAGTGGGCAGAAGTGGTCAAAAGGTACAAATGTCTAAATATAAGGTAAATAAGTTCTGGGGATGTGATGGACAGCTTGGTGATTACAGCTGCCAATACTGTGTTGTATCTTTGAAAGTTGCTAAGAAATGAGATCTTCAAAGTTCTCCTCACAAGGAAAGAAATGTGAGGTGATGAGTGCTCGCTAGACTTACTGTGGCGATCCTCGCACTAAATGTGCATGCATCAAACCATTATATTGTACACCTCGAACCCCCATGATGTTACACACGGCTCTGCTGAGGTTCTGTATTTGCACGTTCTTCTCTCCCACTTAACCGTGTGTTCTTAAAGCTTTGAATTTCTATTTTCATTCACTGACACTCCTGCCAGAGCCCAACAGTGCTCCAAGTTCATTAAGATGGAACGCCCTCCATCATTCATGGAATTCACACTTGAGCACCTGCTACATGTAGAGCTTCAAATCTCCCTGTCCTCTGTCATTTCAAAGGCACTTTCCTTGGACAACATTCTCAAGCGTCTGAAGCCCACTTCTTAGAGTCAGAAGAGTTTTCATGGAAGAAAACACATTCTCAAGTACAGACATCAAGAGGAGAGCAGCAACTGCGTTCTCTTGGTCTTAGGACCAGGGAGGAGGACATTTTACTGAGGGTGATGGATGGCGGCTTTTTAAAAAATGGAAATGTTCTCACTCTGAGGGAAAAGTCCAGATGCAGCCAATCCATGGCTGATAAGGTGGCTCTGTGCCAGGAAGTCCCCAGGGACCCATGTTCTTTCCAGATTATTACTCCTGGACTGTAACCCTAGTCCTCACGGTCCAAGATGTTAGCTGGAGCTCCAGCCATCACAGTTCTCTCCAAGCAGCAAGAACAAAGAAAGAACAAAGGGCAGAGGTGGGGGCATCCATCAGCTCTTCTTTTGGGAATGTTGCTGGAAGCTGCTCCACAGAACTTCCCTTCCCATCCTATAGGTCAGAATTAGGCCCATGGACACATCTAGCTGGGAGGAAAGCTGAGAAACAGTATTTGCTCTGAGCGGCCATGGGTAATTCCTGCTATTCATGTGGCACAGTGGAGAATGCACAGTGGGGAAGGCGGAGTCTTCAGTCTAGGAGTCTAGCAGTCTCTGCCCTAGTGTGTCGTTTGATCTCAGACTACTGCTGAGAAAGCATTTGATGAATCAAAACATGCTCATTACTTTATTCCCCGCATTCTGAGTATCATTTAAAATGTAAAGGTGATTTCTCACCTTCTGTTCCCTCCCCAGTCCCTAGGTGTAAGAAGTCGTTAGTGATGGTGTCATTCACAGGCTCCTTCAACCACCACATCCTCTTGAAGTCCCTGTAGCCAGAAGCATTCTCTAGGCCTGGAGGAGCCTTGTCTGTTGCTGTTCAACAATTTAGCAGTCTGTGGAGACTGGGAATAAAGGAGCCAGGACATGACAAATAAGAGGGAGTAGTGAAGCCAACAAAAGCAAAAAAAGAAAAAAAAAAGTCCCAGGGTGTCCATGGTTTATTGGAGCATGTGAATCATTCATCTCATGAGCTTTTTCTCAAAGGGGAAAGTTTCAATCTCCTTGAATTTTAATTATAGCGAATCCCATGCCAAAGGAGTATTTGATCCAAGGAGAGGCTGAGCCAGTAAATTACCACCGGGACATGTGGAAAATCGGCAAATCGAAGAGAAACCACAACATCTTTGGGGGAACTGTAGGAACCAGCTCTTTGCTTTATGGTTTGGGAAATTGCTTATAGTCACAAGGAAATTCTGGGTCAGATGACCTCACCCAACACCAGACGAGCTGTCTGACGAACTCTAAGGGAGCAGCAATAATTCTGTGCCTGTACCAGGGCTTCTCAGCCAGGGTCCCACTGACTCTTGCAGATGGACAATCCTCTGTTGTGGGGGCCGAGCCTGTGCGCTGTGCGGTAGTGAGCAGCACCCCTGGGCCCTACCCACTCGATGCCAGTAGCACTCCCAGCTGTGACAACCAAAAATGTCTCCAAACATTGACAAATGTCCCCTGAGGCAAAATAGTCTCCAGGTGTGAACCGCCAGTCTTGATCCCCTTTTAAGAATTTTGAAACACAGACTCAAAGCTGATGACTATGGATCTGAGTTTTCTTCAGAGACCACTGCTTGTTTTAGGTTTAACGTTTTCACCCCTTTGTTTGTTCCTTCATTCAGTGATGTTGGGACTCAGGGGTGGCCAAGGAAGGGAAGGTCTCCGGCCTCACAGAGCTTCCACGCCCAGCACTCCATAAGCCCCATATAAGGATTGTCACATCTCATTGCCACAGCTGCCCCCCAAAGCTCACACTATTGTTATCCTCACCTGACAGAGAAAATAACGGAGGCTCAGCAAGGTCAAGTCACTTGCCCAAGGACACACAGCTAGGAAATGTCCGGTTGCAGGAATTTGAACCCAGGTGATCTGAGCCCAGAACCCACACTTTTAGCCATGAACTTAGTGTCAACAACACTGCCAAGCATCATGTTCAGTGTTTAACATTATCTCAAACCCAAGAGGCAGCGGTGATTGGCCCCATTTTATGGATAAAGAACCTGGGGCTCTAAGGTGAAGCCTGGCTCCAAGCCCAGATCAGATCCTTCCACCCCCCCAGCCTGGCCTCTGGGGGAAGCCAGCAGCTGTCAGAGTCAGAGTGTCTATTCGAACTTTGCTTTATAAAAAGGAGGCTGGGTACAGCAAAGTACATCTGCCTGTTCATACTAGCTTGAGTCTATGGCTTAGGTCATTTCAAGATTCTGGTGTTTACCAATTTGGCTGTACTGTCAAAGCTCTCGGGCGGTTGAGCAGAACTCCACTCCACTGGAGTGGAGGCTAAGTGGAAGAAAATCCTCCACTTACCACAGCAGTAGTAGCACAAAAGATGTAACACATAGAGACAAATGTAAGAAACATGTAGGGAAAAGTTTAACTTTATCAAGACGTAAAGGAAAAAACAGTACGGAATATTCTTTTTAGATAGGAAGTCTCAACATTAGAGATGTCTACCCTCCTAAAATTCATCTATAGAATCATCTAAGACAAAAGGTTCTTTATAGCAAAGGCTATCCTGCAAGTGATGGGCATTCACAGAAAACAGCTACGCTCCAAACACTTCAGCCGGGTCCCACCGTTATCCCTACTTGTCACTCCTATGATGAAACTGGGGTTGAAGAGTCTTGGTCAAGGTCCCCCAGGCGATACAAGGTGGAGCCAGAATGGGAACCAGGTGGTGTTCATCACAGTCCCCATCCTTCAGGATTACACAATCCTGACATCCTCTTCTGCCCCCAAAGTAGGACACGGTTTTTAAAAAGAGAATCTTGGGGCGCCCGAGTGGCTCAGTTGGTTAAGCGACTGCCTTCGGCTCAGGTCATGATTCCAGGGTCCTGGGATCAAGCCCCGCATTGGGCTCCCTGTTCAGCGGAGAGCCTGCTTCTCTCTCTCCCCCTCTCCCTGCCGCTCTGCTTACTTGTGTTCTCTCTCTAGCTCTCTGTCAAATAAACAAATAAAAAAAAAATTAAAAAGAAACTTTTAAAAAAAAATTAAAAAGAAACTTTTAAAAAGAGAATCTTGGTCATCTTGAAGAAGTGACATCAGAGATGAGAAAAGACATCTTTGAATATCACTCCTCAAAAGAGGCTACTATGGGTAGAAAGAACCTCTTGGTTATAGGGCACAGTGTGCTTACACACCATTTTATTGTATCCCTCCATTAAAATACTTGTTGTGATGCTACATTGTCAGTATCTGAGAGTCTACACACCTCATCAGACTCTAAGCCCCTTGAAGGCAGGGACCATACCAGTAAGGGCCAGTTTGTTGCTGTGGGCAACAAATAACAAAATAGCATACTCATGGTAGCTTAGACAAGAAAGAGAGAGAGAGAGAGAAAAGCAGTTAATTATTCTACCTGGCAAACATCTGTAGGTTCAGTGGTCCAGTGACAGTGAATCAACCTCGTCTCTCTCTCTCACCGCTCAAGACGGCAACATGGCTGCCCTAGCTCCAACTACTGGCTCTTCAGCAAAATGCGTCTCAGGTAGAAACCAAGTTAGGAGGGGCAAAAAGTGTATCTTCTTATGTGCTTTTCTCTTTTCAAGCAGGAAAACTAATCACCAGGAGCCCCTAGACAACTTCCCCTTACTACTCCTGGACTAGAACCAGATCACATGCCTGTACCCCAAACATTTGTGAAGCAAGGGGAGCCCAAATGCCATGAGAGACTGAGACCAGTCATGATTTCGATCCTGGGATGGGGCACACCACCACCAACACAATGTGTTGCTGCCAGGACCAAGAGGGGTAGCCGTGGGTAGGCAACCAACAAGGAATGTCTCAATGACATGGCTGTCGTTTCATGTCCAGTATCTCTCTTGGTGCCTGACACACACTGAGTAAATGTTTGTTGAATGAATGAGGAACAGCATTAGTTGGCCCGCACCGCCATGACAAAATACCATAGCCTGGTGACTTAAACAATAGAAGTTTCTCTTCTCACAGGTCTGGAGGCCGGAAGTCCGAGATCGGGGTGCTGGCATACTGGGACTCTGGCGACGGCCCTCTTTCTTGGTTGCTGACAACCACCTCTTGCTATGCCCTCATAGAGCGGGGACAGAAAGAAAGAGAGGGAGAGATCTTCCTCTCCTGAGGCTGCAATCCTATGGGATTAGGGCCCCACCCTTATGAATGCATTTAACCGAATTACCTCGTAGAGGGCATCAACACACGAATTTTGGAAGGACCCAATTCAGGGCATAGCAGAGACTTAAGAATTAAATAGGGGACCAAATGAAGGAGCCAATGAATGAATGACCAAATAAATGAACAGAGGCGAGGGTTTCGTTAGATACTATTGCAGGACACATGAAGTCACTAGTTTGCAATTTGATAGAGGGCCAAAATCTGTGCTTTGTCACTGAGGTTTGACTTCTGGAAACATACCTTCTCCCTTCCGCAATGTGAATGAACGAACGGCACTGGGTGTTAGGTCACACTAAACTTGTCACCCTTTACCAAGCAAAACACACCAGTGATCCCCAAAAGGAAAAAAGCTAATGAGCGTGGATGAGCGGAGAAGCACCAGAGAGAAGCAAAGGTTCAGGGCCAGCGTTCTGCAGATACTAGCCCACGGCGATACCAGAAGGACAGGACAGACAGCAGGAAACACACTCAACCACCACACACCATCTCAGCCACATCAGCACATGTGGAAGGCAACCCCCTGGATTGGACGTTATGCCAAGCCCATTCCCCTACAGCTGCCATGCAAGGAACTCACCATCAGGCAAATCCCAATTCTCAGAAAAGTAAGAACACATCTGAAGCAAGACCATGAAGCCCACCTTTTTTTTTTTTTTTTTTTTTGGAAAGAAATGTCTCCTATAAAAGCCGTCACTTTAACGAAGAAGGAAAAAAAAAAAACCATTCCTGGCTAAGAAAACACTCACGTTACCATGGCTTGGATCATATACACAGAGCTCTTTTCTCCTGCTTCACGGAAGAAGGTTCCAGTGCAAAAAAGCAACCCAACCGTCCTTGGAGCACTTAATGTCCTTCTGTCCCCTTCCACTTCAGATGAGGTCTGTAGCTATTTTCGTCAACCAATGTTCCTTTAAATTATGAACTCAGTGAAATGAGAACATCTTCATGGTCAGCCTCATGGGACTCTGAAGGATATGAACGCTTGTGATTTTTATGTCTTACTCAATGAGAGAGAACTTCCCATGGCTGGGTCCACCATTTATTTACCAAATACTTCCACAGAGTAAAGCAAGCCAAGGGAACAGAGGAATGGTGAGGAGTCATGGCAAATGGTCAGAGCTGATTCCTCCAACCTGCTCTCAACTGTTCTGTCTTTGCAGCGTCTGTCGTGCCCTATTACATTTGTTCTGTGTCCATCTGTCCATCTCTCCCAGCCCCAGATACCACTTCTTGGCTCCTTGGGAGAGAGCACATGAGGAGTGATATTCTACAACAACAACAGGACGCCCTGGGCAGGTGTGTGACCAAAACATGTGTCAGAGTCACATAATTCGCACACGGACCACATGCAAGCTCCACTCCCCGTGTTCTGTGTTGTTCTGCACTGGGAGGGCGATCACCTAGATAGGGAGGGAGAGCCTAGCCTGTGCGACTTTCAGCAGGTGTAAACCCGGGTGCTCAGGAGACAAGAGACATGAATTTTTTGTTCCTCTCCAGGCATGCACAGCTCACTGGGGTCTGAGAGGGTAGCTTTGACGCCTCCTAAGTTTCTCTTCCTATCTGGCTTTAGAACTTGATGCTGGGAGAGCAGCTCAGCCTGTGCAGATCTGACTGACAGGAACGAATGGAAGTGTGTGTGACCTTGTGCGCTTGTGTCCTCTAGCTGCCACACACAGGGGCTGTGGCGGGTGATCGTGTGCTGCCCGGTCCCCTCCAGGACTGAGACCATTCCCCCAGCTGCAGGGAGTGCCGTTGCCAACAGCCACCAGCTGAGGCCTTCTCTGAGGCTTGCTTGCCTTCAGCTGAGAGGGACATCTCGCCTCGGACTAGCGGGGCGGAGGACTTCCACATTGGATGACAGTTGAAGCCAGAGTGTGGTCCAGGCCCCTCGCCCCAGGCTAATGGGGCTCTGCAGAGGCTGCCAGCTCCAGGGCTGCTGTCAGTCCGGCTGGGAACACTCAGCCCTCTGGCCCAGCCCCCTCCCCGGCTCACGGCTGCACACAGGTGCATTTCCTGCATGCCCAGGCCCATCCTGGGGAACACGCTGACAGCGGGACTCCATGGGAAAGCCCAGTTCTAGAGGACAGGAGAGAATGGCCACACCCTGGAGACGCGGGCCCTCCCCAGCCCTGCACGACAAGGAAGAAGCTGAGGAAGGGAGATCAGAGCACACCCTCGAGTGTGAGCATCTTCAGTGACGACCTTCCTTAAAATGAAGGAAAAGCACTTTCCAACAAGCACTTCCCAGTCTGGGAGTATCTTCCCAGAAGCTGAAGCATCTTGTGCCTCCAGAGCCTTTCCTTCCTCCGGGGACCGTGGGATTGGGGCCTGGCACAGGGAGGGAAGGGCAGCCCCCACAGGGCGGCCTTGCAGATGTTCCGGGATGCAGGCCTGACACCGGGCACGGGCACGGCATAAAGCCTCCCCACTGTGTGGACCAGTCTCAGCCCCTGCAGACAGCAGGTGACTGCTGGAGTACCAGCCTCCTACACAATCAGAGGGGGATGCAAGTGACAGATGCTGCTCTCCAACCCAGCACACGTGTGCCCGCAGAGGCCACGCGTGCCATGCTCTGCGTGTGTCACCACCAGCAGCAGCTCCCTCTCTCAGCGTCTGCCAACAGTGGTTTGACTTCTGTTCCCCTAAACAGGGAAAGTGAGGCTGTTCAAGGACCGCCCTAATTCAGCCCCAGGCCCACAGCACATAGCAGGCCCAGCTGCTTCTGTGGAAGGGGGAGGAAGCATCTGGAAAATCAGGACAGGGAGCAGAAGGGTGTCCACACTAAGAAGCGTGCTCATGGGCCAAGTCCAAAGCCCCTAGAGCAACACGCCTGGGATTCCAAGTCTGGTTCTTCCTACGGGGATTCTGTAGCCTCTCCCCGCCTCTTCTGTAAAATGCAGCAAATGTAACACTGCTCCAAGGGGTCACCGTGAGACAGGGCCCAGGCTAAGAGGAGAAGGACCTGAGAGGGAGCATCTCTTTAAACCTGGCCGCCCAGAGACGAGCCAGCATCACCCTAATTCCAGCTGGGCTGGCAAGTCTGAAGGAGGAAATACATGCATGACTTGCGCTCAGGAGCCTGGGCTCCGGGGCCCGACCTCACACAGGTCCCAGACCCCCATCACCGCTGCCGCCTCGGGGAAGTACTGAGCCTCTGCTGCCCACCATCCGCATTTCAGCTTCTAGAGGCCCCCACAATTCTCAGCTCAACGGGCCCCTTTGTCCTCGGCGGCCGCAGATCGGCCTCTCTCACGTCTCCACACCTGCATCCTTTTCAGGACAGCAGGGCAAGGCTGCCCACCTGTGAGGATTGGACGAGGCTCACCCGGATAACCTGGGATCATCTCCCCATCTCAAGGTCCACGGTATTAAACAACTCTGCAAAGTCTCTTTTGCGTGTAAAGTCACACATTCACAAGCTCAGAGACTGGGACACAAACATCTTTGGGGAGGGGACATTTTGTTCACTGCACACACAGAAAGGTGTTTTTAGTGTATCAGCACTGATCTGGTTCTAAAAAACAAACAACAGGTCTGGCTACTTATTTAGCTGATCCTACATGAAGGACCCACAATGTCCTAACTGCATACATCAGAGAACCCATCAGAAATAGTTCCTGCCTTCACAAAGTTGACAACCCAGTCGGGCGGCTACCGAAGTGTGATCCTCGGACAGCATTGTCCGGATCTTGGGAACCTGATAGGAAGGCAAATTCTTGGACCCCATTCCAGGCCTGCTGAGTCAGAAACTGAGGGGAGTGGGGACAGGGAGGATTTGTGTCCTGACAAGACTTCCAGGTGATTTTAAAACAAGCTGAAGTTTGAGAATCTTTTCTTTTCGAAAGATTCGAACTGCTGGCTTTGAGGCGAAAGGAAGGTTCATGAACCAAGAGAAGCAGCCGGTCTCTGAAAGCTGAAATACACGGGGCAACAGATTCTCTGCTACAGACCCCGGGAAGAATGCAGCCCTGCCGACCCATTTTGGGGTTCTGACCTCCAGAACTGTGAAAGAGTAAGTTTCTGTTGTCTTAAGCCACTAAATTTGTGGTAATCTGTTACACCGCCTAAGAAACTACTACAGACCATGACACAGGGATGCCGAATGCATACCATGCATGGTTTTATTCCCTAGTTCCGTATCAGTGCAGACATTGCTAATCAATCCCAGCAGTCTTTCCCCGTGTTGATGAAGCCTTGGGACCTCTTATCCAGATCTCCAAATGGCCAACACCTATTGACCCAAATTGGCATGCAAGAATGGGTCAGACTCTTGAATATAAATAACAAAACCCACTCTATCCAACTTAAACAGGGAATGTATTAAAGACATTAGGAGGCTCACAGACTCTCTAGGAAGGTCAGAACATTACGCCCAAATCACCCTGTTAGACAGCCCCAGTGTGGAGCCTTTGGACGCCATCACTGGTCACACACTGAAAGCACTGAAATGAATACAAGAGCTAGGACATCTGCTGTCGGAGAGCGGCAGGCTCGTCCCCAGCTGGCATCAGAGTGAATTCCACACTGGGCTTGTTCCTCATAGCACCGCTTCCCAGTCCAAGTCTAAAAATGGCTAGATCTCTCTCCTTGTTCAAAGTCAAGTCTCTGGACCAGCTGCATTGTTATCACCCAGACCTACTGAACTAGGAGCTGCATTTTAACAAGATCCCTGGGTAACCCAGATGCCCAGCCATGGGTGGAAAGCCCTGCTCTGCACCACCCCACCATGATCTGAGACAACTCAAGGGTGCAGACCCTACAGTCATGACTTCACCGATGTAATGGCCCCAAGAAACACAACACTCAGAACAGAGGACCCAAGTGTTAACCAAGCCAAGGGAACAAGGGGAGCCTCCATTTTGTGATTAAGGAAGGAAATACAATTATAAAGTCTAAGATGCCTTCTAACCAGGACATATACAGAGTTTACATTTGGCCACCACGGAGGGTTTTCTATTCAATACACCTGACCCTTCAGCCAGACTGGGTAGCATCAAGAAGAACTCAGAATGGAACTCGGAACAAGATGGATCATTTGTCTTCTACACACAAGAAACCCCTGCTTTTTGTCACTAATTTGACTCAGTTGCTACAATTTGTGAATCAGCCATAAGAAAATGGACTTGGAGAAGTAAATTAGTTTTTGCGTAAGTTTCCAAAAGAAGATCTGGCAGAGTACCAAGAAAAAAATGTTCTTTTTAAAAAGGCATAAAAAATAGCTTGACTGGGGCGCCTGGGTGGCTCAGTGGGTTGAAGCCTCTGCCTTCGGCTCAGGTCATGATCCCAGGGTTTTGGGATCGAGCCCCGCGTCGGGCTCTCTGCTCGGCAGGGAGCCTGCTTCCCCCTCTCTCTCTCTCTCTGCCTGCCTCTCTGCCTACTTGTGATCTCTGTCTGTCAAATAAATAAATAAAATCTTAAAAAAAAAAATAGCTTGACCTGTTCCCTACATTCAAGTGTTCAGAAAACAACTCGCTCTCTATTCACAGAATCTTCCTGAAAGTCAAGAGATTAAGAGGAAGAAGTTTGTGGTTTTGAAATGTTCTTATAATTTCCACACTGGGTTTTAAACGAGGAAACTTACAGTTGTTGGTTGTTTCTTTGTTTTTGAATCTGAAAAATGACAAAGTGAGAAAATGGAGGGTTTTGTGATCCAAGAGTTGAACACAGCCTAGTGGAGCATATATTTTACTGTCCATAGGGACAGAGAGTAGACCAGTAGCCAGGGCCTGAGGAAAGGAGAGAATGGGGAGTGGCTGCTAAAGGGTATGAGGCTTCAATCTGGGGTGATGAAAATGTTCTAGAATTAGGTAGTGGAGGTGATGGCACAAACATGTGCTATACTTTAAAACCACTGAATTGTATACTTTAAAATTATGAATTGTAAGCTAGGTGTAGCTCAATTTTAAAAAGGGAAAGAGATATTTACAGACGTAAAATATTAGGAACCTAGTGTATGAGTAAAAATAAATCTTAAAATTAGTTGGGAAATAGGGGCACCTGGGTGGCTCAGTCGGTTAAGCTTCCGACTCAATTTCAGCTCAGGTCATGATCTCAGGGTACTGGGATACAGCCCCACGTGGGGCTCAGCGCTCAGTGGACAGTCTGCCTGAGATTCTCTCCCTCTCCCTCTGTCCCTCTTCCCTGTATGCTCTCTCTCTCAACCTCTCTCGCTCCGTCTCTCTAAAAATATAAATATTTTTTATTAGTTAGAAAATAAAAGCTTATTCAATGCATAGTATAACAATATTTGGACACTGAATTTAAAAAATAGAGTTAATTTTCTTCTACATGTCATTTAGACAAAGTAATATATTTGTGTATTTGTATGTAAACACAAAAATGAAAATCTGCAGATAAATGAAAAGGAGAGAGTAAGAACAAATGAACGAACAAACAAGGCACAAAGGAAGAGAAGAAGCAAAGTGTGACGAGAAGACACATCACCTCTGTGGTATTCTTTCCAGAAACCCATAACCACTAAGAAACAAACAAACAAATTAAGGTATCTGCCACAAAATATGTGACCAGTGCCTCTCAAAACTGTCAGTCATGAAAAACAAAGAAAGAAACTTTATAGACTAGAGGAGACTAAGACATGATGACTTCATGCAAGTGGCTCCTTACATAGGATCCTGGACCAGAAAGAGGACATTAATGGGAAACTGGTGGAATCAAAACAAAATGTGCACTTTCGTGAGTAGCAATGCACTAGAGCTGGTTGCCCAGTTTCCACAGAAGGACCATAATTATGTAAGATGTTAGCAATAAGAGCAGGACAAGGGACATGGGGGAGCTCTCTGCACGGTCTCTGCAATGCTGCTGTTCCAATAAAATACATAGACACAATTTTTAAAACTCAATTACACAGCAAAATGGCTGACCATGATGGGAGAGTTAGGAATACACATCAGAAACTCTTTGACTCGACTTAGATCATCATAAAATGCCCAGCCCTCCCACAATACTCCTAGATGAGCTGTCTTCTTGTTCCTCCCCCCGAGCTGCCCCTGCTGTCCAGTCATAGCTGGGCAGTGAGTAACTGTGCGTCTGCTTGTTCGAGCCGTCCCCCGTGATAACAAGAGCTCCCAGCCAAGCACAGACCGAAGCTGACCCTCGGTTGGGGGAGGTGCCACGTACAGTCAGTACCCTCCTGGAGACAGCTGTCACGTGTCCCTCTGTGAGGGACGTCGGGAACAAAAATGCCCCCTCCAGCTCTCCCACAGTACTGGCAATGCTGTAAAACCCAATACCTGGTACACCGTGAGAACAGTCCCTGCAGATACCGGCCAGCTCCATTTCTGTGTCGGCTCACACTCACCTCTTCTTCTGAGGGGAACGAGCTGCTGCACCGGCCAGGTCCCCCTTCAAGTCCCAGCTGTCAGCTGGAAGCCTCTAGCTTTAGCCTCACGATGTGCCTCAGCTGCAGAATGCCACCTTGCCCAAGAGCACCCTCTTCGCCCACAGCCCACGACAGACAATGTGGTGGGTATAAAGGCCCAACCCTTTCAGTCCAACAGGGATTACTCTGATGAACCACATATGCTCCAGAGCTCCCTGGGCTGGGCTGGTGGGGGGGGGGGGCACAGGGGAAAGCCTGCCTGCATCACCATTCAGCTTCTTCCTCTGCCCAATCCTGCCCCCTTCCCTTCCCTCTCCCCACCTCCCCTGCGCTGCCCTTTCCTTCCTTTACCTTCCCCTCCCCTCTCCTCCTTCCCTTCCCCAGGTGTCAATTCCTAACAAACATCCTGCATGGCAAACTCCATCTCAGCGTCTGCCTCTGGAGAACTCAATCTGTGACCACCTTCTTGAGTGGGGGTAGAGGAACAACGGAACAGTGTGTTCAAGGAAACCAGTCATACGATCCTTCATCCTGAGTTCTGGCCTCCCCCGCAGCCAGGGTAGAGCAAATTAACTCAAAGATCTCAAAAGACAGCAATTCTTTAGGAAAGCAGGACATCCCAATCACCCGAGCATTCTGAAACACGAACTATTTTCCTTGATTTTCGATTAGGAAAATGGCCACCTAGAGGTTTCTACTTTTGGCCACCATTTTAGGAAAGGAATCAGGTCTCAACACCAATGCATTATAGCTTGTATTTTTCCCCCCCCTAGCCAAGTGAACATTACTCCTTTCCGGTCACACAACTGGGACCTCCCAAAATGGAAAGGGAGAAAGTAGCTTTGAACCACAGGGAAAGAGTCTGAAACGCGTTGCGGCTAGCAGCATGCCATTAAAAACCTTTTTGCAAAACTTCATGGAGAGAAAGTGGGATCCCTTCTGCATTCTACAGATAGTAACCCAACTGTGCAAGATGAGAAGATGCAGCGATACTTCGAGTCTACACTTCTCTTACACACTTAGGTACTTACTCCATTCAACAGTATTTACTGAATCTCAGACTCTCTTCCAAGAATTAGAGACACAGCTTTTCCTAGGGCTCCTTAAATTACTTCCCTCCAGTGCTCCCTTTCACAGCACATGTACTGAAACTGGAACAAAGTGGAAACTGGGCCCTATGCAAGGATAACATGTGCAGTGTCTCGTATTTTGATCTGTATCTTACCCCAAGATCTGGTCCCTCGCTTCCCTGTGAACTCACATCAATAGATGATCCTTACTTGCCCAATCTGTTAGACCTCTTACCTCTTCCTCCTGAGCCTTGCGTGCTACCTGCTGGGGTTTCCGACCAGCATAGTGAGTAGGGACTAAAAGTCTTCCAGATCCACAATAGTAAGTTCTATAAACAGACACTTCTGCTTGAGAATAAGTCAATGAAATCATTTAATCTTCATAACAGCCCCCACGAATGGGCACTACAAATATGCCCATTTTACAGATAGGAAAACCGGCTTTGAGAGCTATAGTGACCACTAATTTGTGACAAAGCTGGTTTCCAAAACCAGAAAAAGCAACAACTTACCCAACCTGCCCTCAACCTCCCAGAAAATCATTTCACTTCCTTGTAGCCCAAACACGACTTCGTCGGTGAGCCGTTCTATCAGTCTTTCGGTCATTGCGCTGTGATTCCCCTGAAACCCCTGTCACAATAAGAAAAGTGTGAAGAGACTTAATGACTGGTTTCCATTACCACAGTGAACCGGGACTGCGTCTGTGTCTGGCACCTGCAGGGAATGGCACCACATTTTCCCCCGGGGGGGATCAGCCCTCCCTCTGGCTGCAGGGGATTCAGGTCTAGCTAACTTCCCCGCTGCTCTGGAACTGAGCACAGGACTCAGCCCTGGCCCATCCAGACTGCATTCCCCTGTCCCTAGCGAATGGCTGAGGGATGTGCTCCTGGTCCAAACAGATTCAGGAAAATGAAGTCTGCGTGTCTGAGCGTGAGCGTGAGACCCTGACCCCTTCTTGCTGGACTTGAACTCACTGGGCGTGGGTCTAGAGCTGCTGGCAGCCACCTCGACCCCAACACGGAACCTAAGACTGAGGCCAATGTGAAGGAAGGGAGGGCCAAGCTACGGAGCAACTCTGTGCTATGGATGAAATTATGTTCCCCCAAAACTCATAGACGGTACATACACTGTACAGCTCCAACCGCTGTGTGACCGTGTTTGGAGCTGGGGCCCTCGGGAGGTAATGAGGTTTAGATGAGGTCATGAGTGCGGGGCCCTTCCGGTGGGACTGCTGTCCTCGTAAGAAGAAATACCAGAGAGCTTTCTTGCCCTCCCTCTGCCGTCATGTGAGGACACAGTGAGAGAAGTCACACCTGTGAGCCAGAAGAGGAACTGCCAGACCTTGATCTTGAACTTTCCAGCCACCAGAACTGTGGCAAAATAAACCTCCCCGCGAGCTCACATCAACAGTTTCCGCTCCGTCGCTTCAGCCTTCAGCCGTCCGAGCGACGGCATTTTGGTAGGGCAGCCCGCACTCAGGCACCCCGGGTCCTTGTTAAGCTCATTGAGTCTTAAATCCAGCCACGCCTGAGTCCATAAACCCCCTGAAATTTTCATCATAAGAGACAAATCTTTTTTGCTTTGTACTTAAACGATTTTGGACTCACCGCCGGAAGTTCTTCCTTCCCCACCCCGTGAGCCTACAAGCTCCTCGGAGGACGGCTCCGCACAGTCTGTGAGGGGAGGAGCCGTACGGCCCTCGTGGCTTCTGGCAGGAGGAGGCGCACACTCGTCACCTTCCGAAAGGACCCCCAAAGGGAACGAGGCGTTACTTCGTGGCTACTTTCTAGTCTGCCGTGTAAATCCTCCTCCAGAAGCGCGGCCGGCCGGTTCTGCGGTCTGACCGTCTCCCGCCAGCCACACGCAGGCCACCCCGCCGCTGCCCAAACACGGCGCCCGCAAGCCCAGGCTGCCTCGGAGTCCGGGTCTGGCCTCCCTGCGGCCACGCCGGGCTGAGCCCGCCCACGCTGTCCTCTCTCCGCCACCACGCTCCCGGACCACCTCGACCTTCCCCGCAGACGCCCGGCTCCTTGAAGGCAAGAACTACGTCTTCTTCCTCTTGGTCTTCCCGGACCCCCCCCACGGCCCCGGGCGTGGAGACGCCGCTCCGTAACTGTCCAGTGAGTTCGTGGACGAGCGCCTCCACCTTTAACCTGCCTTCCGGAGGCGCGAAGAAACCCGCCGCGCCGCCGGCCAGTCGGCTGTGTCGGTTAGCGAGCCGGCCAAGGCGCTGCAACACAAGAGCCAAACGTTTGGTGACTTAGACGCCATCCAAGTTCCCGTCTCTTTCGTGGGACGGTCCTGGAGGAAGCGGCTCAGGCAGCCGCGGAAGGCCGGCCACCGGGGATACGTGGCTTCCGCGCCTGGGTCAGGAGAAGCCGCTCCCTCCTCACCGCACGCTTACCCCGGAATGTCTCACCCCTTCGCACAGCACCGCCCCAAGCGGAAGCGCAGAGCCCCGGTCACGTGGCCGGCCGGCCGCAAGGGACGCTGGGAAGCGCTGCCTTCACACGGCAGCCATGCCCCCTGATTCTTGGGGTCTCTGTCGTTAAATAGCGGCAATGAATTCTGTCGGGCAATGGTTGGTCATAGCAGTTAAGGATTTAGGCCAAGCATGCGCTTCTTACAGTATTTTTAAATCGTTTAGGGGCAGTCTTGCTAACTTCCTCTATCACCAAGCCCCTTCACTGTAGAAGAGCTCTGACCCGAGCCTGCATGCCCTCATTGCTATGGCCACCCCAAGCCCTGCTCTGCACAGGCCTGGGCTCCTGCCTGTCCCTCGTGATATGTCCCAGGAACTGGAGTTCTCCCCAAAATCCCAGTCTCAGAGCTGGGTTCCAAACAGCTGTATTCAAAACCTACAGAAGCAGGACAGCACTGGGGTTGAGCTCTTCAGCTCTGCAGCCAGACAGGAATTTCCCATTTCCTATCTTGTGTGCCTTTCCCAAATTACAGAATGCCTCTGTGCCCCAGGGTCCCCAGCCACAAAGCGACATGTTTAATTCTCACCCTATAAAGGGCGTGACACAGGGACTCACACACGATAAGCCTTCCGTAAATGTTAATTTGCTGCTTTTACTTGCAGTCCATTCGGGCTCAGACGGTACAGGATGGCCCGGACGTCTCTATTTTTACTTCCAGCTGCTTCCACATCACCAGACAGGACTGGGGGACCCTCGGCTGACCCCGAAGGCACTGCACACCTATGGCGACCACTGCTCATTATCTTCAACAGTGCTCTGGGGTCTCAAACATCAACCTGTCGGCAAGTAACAGGTCCATGTGCCACCTGCTTCCTCCCTGCCCGGCCCCCCCCGCACCCTGACACTGACCTCACCTTGGATCTGACAGGTGCTTGTAAAATGCAGAGGACTGGTGGCCTTAGCAAAAGTCTAACAGATTGTTTTTCTGTCCTTTTGTGTGCAGTGTGCCTAGCTGGGGAGTGAGGCCTATTAATTCAGTCTCTTCCGGAGAATGTCAATCACCAAACTAGCATGCGTTAACAAGAGAGAGATCTCTTCAGAGCAAATGATAATGAGAGCTCTAAGAATTAAAATGTAATGAGAAGCTGCCAGCACTACCAATACTTAGCACTCGTGGCTCAAGAGGCTAGTTGCTATTTCATCATCTACATTCAAAAGGAAACAGTGAAAAGCGCTTCAACCACTCTCCTAATGCAATGTTCATGACAAATTTGAATTACAGTGACTTTACTCCCTTTTTCTTTCCTTCTCTTAGTGTCATTCCCCTCCCATCCTCCACCTTAATTATGAATTGTAACAAACCAAGATTTGGTATAAAAGAAATTATCTTGATTCCATGGGCATAAGAAGGGCTCTCTTCTCTTGGCGCATTGATCACACACTCAAGATGGTGATTGAAGACCCCACTTCCACATTCAGTGGGTCTTTGTTACTATCAGGATATTAACTTATTAATCAATTGCAAATGTTAAATGGACACCTCAAACCCTCTTAATTGAGATGCAGAAATTGAGGCAGTGGGATTGGCTCATATGACTATGGAGTAAAGGACTATAAGCTCCAGACATGGCCACATCAAGCACCTGAGGGATGCACAGATCTCCCTCTCTTCAGTCCTCTGGGTCAGCTTCCTCCTCAGGTAGGCCCTCCTCCTCCCGACTCTCACACCACAGTAACCACCTGCACAGGGGCTGCATCACCCCAGTTGTGGCTCCTGAATGCACACCTGACCCTTCACTGTGTCTAGAAGTGGGGGAAGACTTTTGACCAGAGCTGTCTGATAGAACTTTTGGTGAGGACGGATGTGTTCTCTATCTGTGCCGTCCCATAGAGGGGCCACTAGTCACATGCGGCTACTGAGCACTCAAAACATGGCAAGGACAGCTGAAGATGTGAATTGTAAACTTGGCTTTACATTAATTCATTTAAATTTAAGTAGCCACACGTGGCTAGTAGTCATCATACTGTTCAGAGCTTCTTGATGACGTCAGGCAGGGAGTACACGTCCGAATTCTTGCCAGGCCTACCCTTAACCACAGGGAATGAGAGAAGAAAGGAAGTCAGGGGCACAACGCCAGATAGAGGGGAAGTGGCTGCTGGGGATACAAAGACGATGGAAGGCTTTCTGGTTTGCACAGCTGGCTGGAAAGTGAGGCCATCCACCAGGAAAGAAAACACTGAAGCGTGACCAGATCCGAGGGAGCAGAGCACAAATTCAGCCCTGGGCATGCAAGTATGAGCCGCCATGAGAAGTGAGAGGAATGGTGTGGAGCTCCAAGAAGGCTGAGCCAGAGGTATAAATTTGGTGGGCACTGGCAGAGAGCAGGACATTGAAGTGGGGGCACAGTGACACTCCATAAGGAAGAAAACGGAGCGGGATCAGCAGAGGGGAGCCTCAGTGCCCAGTGGTGTAGGGGAGGGGGATGAGAAAGAGCAGTCACAGGGTCAGGAAGGAAACCGGGAGAACGCTGTGCTGTGGGAGCCATGAAAAAAGAAGGGATCTAGAGCGAAGGAGTGGTCGCCAGAGCCAAATGCTGCTAAGTCAACCAGACATGGGTTAAAGATGAAGACGTGCCATGGGCTTAATCAAAAGGAGGTCACTAGTGCCCTTTGCAAAACCTGTTTCCATGGAGTGGCCAAGGCAGAAGCCAGGAGGGCATGGCTTGAAAGGAGAAAAGTGAAGAAAGTGGGTATTGACCCTTCTTTCAAGAGCTTCAGATTCGAGGAGGGGGAGGGTTGAGGAGGAGCTGCAGAAACGTATGAAACCAGAGAAGGGCTGAGGTCTTTTATGAGGATATGAGTACTTGCAGATCAAGGCCTCATCCCATGTTTCCCAATATAACAGTATTTTAAGGGTATGACTAAGCCATTCAGTGACACAGGAAGGAAAAAAAAAATCCATTAAGAGGCTAGAACTTCAAAATGGTTTGCTCAGTCAATGTTCACTTAGGAATTAAGTCAGAATTAATTAAGTCAGAATTAATCAGGAAGTCCCCCAAGACTGTGGCACATTACCCCCCCCCATCTTCCAGTAATTTCAAGATGGCATCTTCCTCAAAAAGATAAAGGGATACAATTTTTTTTTAAGATTTTATTTATTTATTTGACAGATGGAGATCACAAGTAGGCAGAGAAACAGGCAGAGAGAGAGGAGGAAGCAGGCTCCCTGCTGAGCAGAGAGCCCAATGCGGGGCTCAATCCCAGGACCCTGGGATCATGACCTGAGCTGAAGGCAGAGGCTTTAACCCACTGAGCCACGCAGGCGCCCCAAGGGATACAATTTTAAAATACATTTAAAATCTCTGTCTCTGAGGCGCCTGGGTGGCTCAGTCAGTTAGGTGTCTAGGTCATGAGACCTGCGGCTCAGGTCATGATCTCAGGGTCCTGGGATCGAGCCCCACATTCCTGCTAAGCAGAGAGCCTGTTCTCCCTCTCCATGTGCCAACTGCTCGCCTTGCTTGTGCTCTCTCTCTGTCAAATAAATAAAATCTTTTTTTTTTTTTTAAATCTGTCTCTGTCTCCCAGAACAGAAAAAGAAAATAAAGGAAAATGGTTGGGTGCTTAAGAATGATCAACAGAATACTAACTATGAGAGAGGCTTCAAAGGAAGGAAATAAAGTCAAAGCTGATGATTATAAGAATAAAATGTTAAGGAAGGTTAAGGAAGCAATGAAAGGTGCCTACAAAAGCTGAGAAGCAGCCCAGAAAGGGTCCTCGGGTTACCAACCTGGAGTACTTAAGAGCCATTAGCTTGGGGGTTGCTTCTCAGAACCTCCGGGGGGTGAGGGAAGAGCCTGTAGGCTGGAAACAGGTGCACGTACCGTATCCACAACGAGCATTAGCGTGTGCTTTCAGAAAGGATATCCCTCTGAAAGGATGTCCCATGAAGGGACACGCCACTAGCGAGTCTTCACGTAACCACAGCCCATTTAAGACACAGGGAGCACTAGCGCAATCATATTTGTTACATCCCATCCAAGCACACTTATGCGCCATAAACGTCACTCGTGTTAAGTGCACTAACGAATCATTCTTACTAAGTTTATTGAGTTGTGCGACCATCACCCTAACCCAGTTACAAGCATTTTCATGACCCAGATTGTGCCCTCTGATGCCTCATCCCCACCCCCATCCCCAGTTCTAGGCAACTACTAATTTACTCTCTGTCTGTACAACAGATTTGCCTTTTCCTGGGAGTGTAAACACACAAAGTGTAGTCTCTCGTGTCTGACTTCTTTCACTTAGCGTACTGGCTTCAAAGCCACTCATGCTGTGCGGGAATCAGTATTCCGTTCCCTTTTTACTGACGATTCCTGTTCCACGGTGTGGACTCGCCACATCACCGGCAGACGGACATCAGGAATCATGTTGCTGTGAATGTTCACATCCAAGCATCTGTGTGGACATTTATTTTGATTTCTCTTGGGTGGACGTCCAAGAGGGGAATTACTGGAGTCAGATGATAAGATTGTGTTTTGCTTTCTTTACGAACTCTGGTAGCTGTTTTCCAAAGTGCCTCTGCTGCAGTGCTGAGGCTGTCGGTTAGACCAGGGACGGGTATACAAAGACGAAAAGACCGCTCCCACTCACAAGCAGCATATTGTCAAACGGGAGAGAAATTATCAGTAAAATTACTGTCCAATGGAGTTACTTCCTCGTAGCACCGAAAAAGTGGGGTCTATCTGGCAATTACACAATCAAGAATGTCTAAAGTGGAAAAAGAGAAAGACAAGGGGTTTATTCCTTCCAACATTTTTTGAGCACCTAAGATGCTTCGGACAGCGGGGATGATTAAATATGAACACGGTCATGCTTCAGAGTTTTGTTCAGCTGGGCAGAACAGAACACCTCACATTACGAGAGCTTACATAACTAGAAACCTGGAGGCAAGGAGTTCAGGGCTTTGCCTGCCTCTCCGTAAAGTCAGCAAGGATTCGGGGACCCCTCCGGGTCTGGTGCCCCAAAGGATCAGGCGCTTGTCCTCAGACTTACAAAACAGGAGAGAGCTCTCCCAGCCTCCGTGCCATCATTCCACTCAAGAGCGAAAGAGAGTGTGCGGGCTGAGTCTGCTAGTTGGCTTAACTGAGTCACCTCCCCGGACCACCCCTACATCCACTGGCCAGAATCGGGTTATGCTGCCCCTGAGGGAGGCCAGGAAATGAGTGTGTTGTCTGGGTGTGCTGCTGTCCTCGGTAAATTAGAAGTCCATTAGTAAGGAAGAAGTGGGGAATAGGTGTTAGGTGAGCAACGCACAGCCCTGCCTCCTTTCCTTCCTGAAGTAAATCATCAAGCAGAGAAAAGAGCTTACCAGAGACAGGAGGCACACGGTAGGTGTTCTGTATACCTTAGTTTGAACTCTCTCCCCTCCTCCTATGAGCTGAACCCATGACAGAGACTTGGGAACAGGTGAGTTATTTGGGAGATGATCTCAGGAAACAGGCATGAGGGAGAAGGGAGAAGAGATGAAGGAGGCCACTGGGGCTCAATGTCACAAGGACATCTGGGCAGCAACGCAAGGCGGCCCTGGATGCCTACACGAAGGACAGGAGGCTGGAGAGTCCACTCGGCGGCTCCAGCCCTAAGTAACTGAGTGTTACCCCAGACGGTGTTCAATCCCCTTCACTCCCAAGCTGAGCTTGATCCAGCTAGGAGGGCCACCAACCCTCCCCCACATCAGGGGAGATCCTGAGACACCATGTGGGGGGGAGCCCTGGACATGGGACCTGGCAGAGCGACTGGAAACTGAGCTCCCGAGGACCTGCCCAGCAAGAGGCCGGTGAAATCCGAGACAGGCTCGGGATGGGAACACAGGCATGAAGGCCATCTCCTCCTCAGAAATAGTTAGGGTGAAAGATAAATCTAATCGTTGTCTCCAATATGATCTCTGGCCAACGCTGTCCCCATTTTGTGGCACAGGGTGTGACTACCAAAGGGGAAATAAAGTGAATAAAGTTCCTAAGATTTGAGGAAATTTGTAAAAAATAAATAAATAAATAAATAAATAAAAAGCAAAGCAAAATAGTTCCCATCTGAGCTGGGTCTTGAAGGCTATGATGTATACATGAGGCACAAAATCAAGGAGGAGCTCTTCAGGCAGAGAGGACACCTAGGTGCATCATCTCATAGATTAAGAATCTCCTTGTTATGGTTTATCTGAACATTCAAAACAGGAACTCCCACATGGGCCAACGATATACAGAAACACTGTAAACGGCCGTGTCTCGCAACTGTTATTAACAGAGCCAACGCCAGTGTCGAAGATTCGATGAATCTGTGCTGTGTCTGTGTGGCTGCCCCAGGAGAGTGGGGGGTAGCATTTAGGGAACCCCAAATCAACACTCATTAGCAGAGCCGGCACCCAAGGCTGCAGGTGTGCAGCGGCCGTCCTCACCGGCTCCCTCGAGCCCAGCCCACACCATCACCGGGCACTGACAGACCCGCAGGTGATGGATAACCTCGATTTTCTAGCTTTGCAGGAAACGCCGGTGCCCCTGAAGCCACAAGACAAGACAGGGTGAATACACCTCTGCGTGTGTCCTGAGGGCCAGGAGAAGTCCCTGAAACGATGAAGATTGTGTTCTTGCCCAACCTGGAAGATGGGTGGTTTCACAGCAAAAATCAAGTTGCTCTGCTGAGAACAGAGAGAAACACTTGTGTCTTGTGCCCCCAGCCACGCTGAGAAAAAGCCTTTTTTATTTTAGTAGAAACTGTCAAACGATGAGACTATTCACAAGCACGAGGATTGCCTGCAAGAGCGCTCTCCATATTCTCTCCTGAATCTGGTGTCTAATTCTTGCTAACCTAATCGGAAAAACTGGTTTCAGCGTCTAGTTTGGATTTGGATTTCCCTAATGCCCCAGAAGCCTGGACATCTTTCACGTGGTTGCTATCCACTTTTACTTGCTCTCCAGTAGATTTCTATTCATATCTTTGGCCCAATATTCTAAGAGGTAATTTCATCTTTTTCTTATTAATCAGAAAGTCCTCCTTATCTATTAGAGATAGTAAGCGTTCATTGCCAATGGCAAATATTTTCTTCCTGTCTTCTGATGTTGCCTACAGTGTTTTTTTTTCCATACTCTAAATTTTGGATTGCCCATCTCGGCAAGAAAATCTCTCCCTTCCACAACTTTATAAATATTTTAAACGTTCTTCTATTTCCTTATGCGTATTTCTTCTATCTCATACACACACACACGCACACACAAAGTTAGATAACAGATGAATCATTAATCCATCTGGAATGTGTGTGTGCATGTGTGTGCACACGTATCTGCGTGGTGTGTGTGTGCGGTTGTGTATCTGCATAGTGTGTGTGTGTTTCCATGGTGTGTGTGCGCACATGTATCTGCATGGTGTATGTGTGCACATGTATCCACGTGGTGCATGTGTGCACCGTTGTGTGTCTGCATGGTGTGCGTGTCTGCATGGTGTGTGTGCGCGCATGTGTGTGTGTGCATGTGTGTGCATATATATCTGCGTGGTGTGCGTGTGCACCATTGTGTCAGCCTGGTGTGTGTGCGTGGTGTGTGTGCACAGTATGTGTGTGTCTGTGTGTCTGTGCGGTGTGTGTGCACATGTGTAAGGGCAAACGGACCCTGTGTTTCCAGAGTTCACAGGATCCTCACGTGCAGCACCAAATGTGACATGAACCAGGTACTGAAGTCCATTGCTAAATTCTGTCTTCTACATTTTCCTGCTTAAAAGGCATCTCAGTCCTCCCTGCTACTTAAAAAGGAAAGAGAGGCTCCCTGCCCATTGCGTCTCCCACAGTTCCATGGCCAGACACTCTCAAATCTCTACAACACTTCCGCCTGAACATCTCTGCTTCTATCCTCCCCTGCTCCCATGCCACATGTCCCCCTGGCCCTCCTCCTAATTCCAGCTACTATCATCTATCCCAGACCTCTGAAGCCCCGGCCTCCCTCGTTCCTTGCCCCTCCCCTTCCAATCCTTTCTCTACCCTGCAACTGGGAGTCTTTCTAAGGCTCAGCTCCCTCTCAACACCCCACTGCCTAAAGGCCTTTCTTCCACAGGCCCCCACTGCCTTCAGGAGACACTCCAAACTCCCACGTAGGGGGGATGCAGGCACTTCCCAACTTTGGTTTAAAAAAAAAAAGAAAGAAAACCTTTGCAGCCTTATTTCTCAAATTGTGTCTCCCAGCTCTATACTCTGGCCAAACTCCTTTCAGGTCCTCAAAAACACCAAGCTTCCTTATAACATATAAATCACAGGGATAAAAAATCCAGCATAGGGAAGGAATGTGGTCAGTAATACTGTAATAACATCACCTGGTGACAGAGGGTGACTATAGATATCGGGCCAAATGGTGGGTAACACAGAGAATTCTTGGGTCATGATGTCGTACACCTGAAACTAACATAACCTTGTGTGTCAACTGTACTTCAGTTGAAAACAAAACAAAACAAAACTACCAACCTTCCTTTTCGGTAGCTCTCAAACCTGGTTACACCCCAGCTCACCTGTCAAAAACCGAACACACATTAGTCCAGTTCCTGCCCCTGGTGATCCTGATTCAGGAGGTCAGGTGGGTCCCTGCACCCACATTCTGTGATGCTCCCCACAGCCACTGCTCTTTGTCTCCAGGTCTGGGATATGTGACTCCCTCTCCCTGGGACCCTCCTCTACCCCTCCAGCCTCCGCCCCACGTCACCGCTGTCTATAACCTCTTCTTCCACCAAGTCAAGGCTTGGTGCTCTTTCTTTGACCCTCCGGGTTAGGGCCCACACACGCTCCCAGCCCCATGGCCTGCATCATTGTGCATTCGTCACAATGAAATATAAAGTCCTGACTTCTCGTCTCCCACCTCAGACGCCAAGTCTAGGGGAAACCAGGATGGCATGCAGGTCTAGTTCACCGTCACTTTCCCTACACCCAGCAGAGACCCGACCCACAGCAGGTGCTCCATAAACGATGGCTATTTTCTAAGACAACAGATGAGCAGACCGGAGAACTGAGCACCTGTGGCAGTTTCCCCGAGAACAGACGGCTCGGCCAAGGCAGCACGCAGTTAGCAGTCTGGCCAGCAGAGGGCACCAGCCTGCTGCTCAAGCTCCCAGCCCACGCGGGCGCTGTGGTCAGTCAGAGGCGCCAGAGTGATGCTCAGTGGTCCTCTCGCTGCGCTGCAGATGAAGTAGGAGGAGTGTGTCCGCAGCCCGGCCGTGAAGCCTGAGTGCTCCCCCCTCACTTCTAGCAACAGGTACCATGGGCCCAGTCCTGCTATGAACACAGCTGAAACTCTGGCCACCGGTGGCAGGTCTTCCATTCCCAGCTTGGGGTGTCGGAAGGGGTGAGAAGGAAGGAAGAAAGACGACGACACAGAAGAGTGTCCGTAAAACTGCTTGTCTTGGAGAAGCGAGGGAAAGTTCTCTGGGCTGTGTCGCAGCTGACTTTCCCTCCCTCTCCCTCAGTCCGGACTGCACAGGCACCTGCCCCCAGCACCCGGAGGGAGATCCCCGGCCGTCAGCAGCAGCAGGTTCCGAACGCTGCCGGAGCCCCTGCTCCCACCTGTCTGTGAGCAATGAACACTTCGTGCTGCCTGCTGTCTGCTCAGCCAACCGTGCCCAACAGCTCAGAGCAGCTCACCGGCCCCTCCCTCAGCAACCAGAGCAGCAGCGGGTTCTGCGAGCAGGTCTTCATCAAGCCCGAAGTCTTCCTGGTGCTGGGCATCGTCAGCCTGCTGGAGAACATCCTGGTCATCCTGGCCGTGGTCAGGAACGGCAACCTGCACTCGCCCATGTACTTCTTCCTCTGCAGCCTGGCGGTGGCCGACATGCTGGTGAGCGTGTCCAACGCCCTGGAGACCGTCATGATCGCCATCGTCAACAGCAACTACCTGACCTTCGAGGACCGGTTCATCCAGCACATGGACAACGTCTTCGACTCCCTGATCTGCATCTCCCTGGTGGCCTCCATCTGCAACCTGCTGGCCATCGCCGTGGACCGGTACGTCACCATCTTCTATGCGCTGCGCTACCACAGCATCATGACCGTGCGGAAGGCGCTGGTCTGGATCGCGGCCATCTGGGCATGCTGCGGTGTGTGCGGCGTGGTGTTCATCGTCTACTCCGAGAGCAAGATGGTCATCGTGTGTCTCATCACCATGTTCTTCGCCATGCTACTCCTCATGGGCACACTCTACGTGCACATGTTCCTCTTCGCCCGGCTGCACGCCCAGCGCATCGCGGCGCTGCCCCCGGCCGACGGGGCGGCCCCGCAGCAGCACTCATGCATGAAGGGGGCTGTCACCATCACCATCCTGCTGGGGGTGTTCATCTTCTGCTGGGCCCCCTTCTTCCTCCACCTCATCCTCATCATCACCTGCCCCACCAACCCCTACTGCGTCTGCTATGCCGCCCACTTCAACACCTACCTGGTCCTCATCATGTGCAACTCCGTCATCGACCCGCTCATCTACGCCTTCCGGAGCCTGGAGCTGCGGAACACGTTCAGGGAGATCCTCTGCAGCTGCGAGCCATGAACCTGGGCTAGGGCGCCAGGGCCGGGGGAGTGGGCACCGGCGGCTCCATCGCAGGCGAGCCCCCAGCCAGCCAAGCGAGGTGTTTAGAAAAAAGAAGAGGGGGTAGAGAAGTCCTGGGTAGACTTAAAATGGGTCAACAGCCATAATCGGTATGTCTTTTCTCTTTGCACTTGCAAAGTCTTCGAAGGGGAAAATGGTACATAACGGGCTTTCTCGCAGGACTCTGCGGTAGGTAAGTCACTGATCTCCCAAAGAGGCCCCGGTCGGACTCAGTGAGGGCAGCTCGGGGTGCTGCCTGCCTTCACATCCATGCGCTCGGGGTCTGTAACGCCCACCTGCTCCCTCCTGCGTCCTCCCCGTGCCTCCCTGCCACAAGTCAGACAAGACGGAAGGGTTTTCATCGGCTCTGAGAGGGATTCGAATGTCTCCCCAGCAAACCTGCCACAGTTCTGGCTGTCAGCTGCTCAGATGGTCTTGTCCTTATTTCAGAAGAGACTGGGTTTCTAGTCTGCAACCCTATTTACTGTGAAACAATGGTCTAAAAAATATTGAGCTCCATGTGGAGGAAGCGATGCTACGTCTGCCCCTCTCCTCAACGCCCCAGACCAGCCTCCCCCCAAAAACGAGCATAGGGATATGACCTGCTTCTAGTTTGGCTGCTTCTGCTACTGCTCTCAGGTTCTTATGCAGTAAATCTAAGGCAGCTTTCAAAATTCTAATGAAAGACAGAGATAGTGCTTTGGAAAATCAGCTCTGTATACCTGTGTACCAAGCATTTTGATACCTTGCTGTTTAAAGGTATAAATTTCCCTATTTAAAAAAAAGCCTTTTTCTTATTATTCCTTTTCTGTCATTAAAGCAAGAGAGGGAATCACGGATGGGAGGGCATGTGCCTCAAGAAATGGCTTTCCTATAGTTTCAGAGAGTTTCAGAAACTGTGGAAATGCCCGTGGCTTTCTCAGAAGCTCTGTTTCTGCTCCCCGTAGCTGTGTCTCTATCACCTGATCTCCGGAACTGTCTGTGAGACAGAAATTTCTTGGTTCACTGCTCCTTTTTTTCAGCATAGTGTGAAAGGAGGGGTGACCCGGCTCTCAATGGCTGTACCTTATCAAGCAAAGCATCTCATCCCCATGAGCACAGGGCGAGCTCTGCTGACCAGCGCTGTCGGCGTCTGCTGGACGTCCATCACTGCGCCCCACTCGGCCCCGTCAGACCCCTTCCTGCCCTAGAGAACTTCACATGCTGCTGTCTGGCTGCCCTCATGCTGCCCCCACCTCCAACCAACAACTCCCCAGTGAATTCTTACAATATGCTATGTACAATTGTGTATCTTTCTTGTGCTGGAATATACTGTGGGTTTTTTTGGTACTTGAAGACATCGTGCCAATATAAGCAATATCACTTGTCTCTTGCTTTGGTTGTGGCATTGGAAATAATAAACGGCTTTTGCAGCTGCTAATGTGTGACACATTAAACTATGCCACCCGGAAGCATCCTGGTGACTTCTGCACATGGCCCTCACCCCTTACACTGTAATTCTGAGTCTTTTGTAAATGGCATAAACACTGCCATTGACCACGGTGCTCAGCTTTTCTAGGGCAATGCCTGTTAGCCAAACTACAAAATTCTCCCATTTAGTTTCCAAAAATACCAGGCTGTAGTTCCTGGGTCACTGCCACTCTCCATTATTCTAATCGAGACGCCAAATAATAGGTCTTGCCCATGGCCACTCAGCTAGCACACGCGGGAAATGGGGAATCAGATTCTTTAAAAACTGTATTATCAGCTGTAAAAATTATGATGTCCTTTTTCTATGTAAACAAGACAAAAATAACTTTTCAGTCTCTGATATCAGCTCTCACATTACTTCACTTTACCCTCTCCACAAACTTCCCAAATAGGTGAGTCCTTTTACAGGTGAGGAACCTGAGCAGGAGGATAACGTGGCTTTCCAGCCACGCCCAGCGGGTTAGGGTCACGGTGTGTTTTGAGTCTCGGGGATGATGTCTTTTTGCACCACCACGATGTAGGCAACAGGTTTCCACATTCAGACCTGACTCAGCTCTCCTTCCTGTACGTATTGTAGCTTACAGTAGCGCTTCCGGATGTAAATGCCCACAGGAATCACCTGGGATCCTGTTCGAGTGCAAAATTTCAATCACCAGGTCTGAGGTAGAGCCTGGGATTCCGCATTTCGGAGCCGGACAAGCCCCCAGGAGATGCAGCTGTAGGCCTGGGGACCACCTTTCACAAACCCAGGGCACAGAAGACTTTCAAAGGAGCATAACAGAAACCCGAAAGTACTCATCGGCCTGGAGTGCTGACCCCGTGCCAAGAACCACGTTAAGGACTGGACAGGCATCTCTTCTCTGACCCTTGCAATAACGCCAGGAGACAGATGCCATGATCACTGTTATTCTGAAGACAAGGCATCTCAAACTCAGAGATTAAGGAGCTTGTCTATGAAAATTCAGCTAGCAAGAAACGAAGGAGAGGTTCAAACAGGCTGCCTGACCTGCATCCCCAAGTCCAACGCCAATGCCCTAGCATTGGAACCATGACCCAATGACATGAGAGGCAATGTGCTGCCATGGAGGGAGACTTGTGCATTTTTCTATAACCCACAAGTCCAGAATTTCATAATAGAGTTTCCATAGAGATGTCATAAAAACCAAGAACCAATTAATAATTTTATTTGCTCTCCTTTTCCAAAGCCTGTGGGTAGGCCCAGGGAATCCATCTCTTACTGGGGGCGGGGGGGTGAACAACATTAGGTTGGCGGCCAAAGCCTGTTCATGTGGGAACCCACCAGACATTTTAAGCAGCAGGAGTCAGGTTTGAAAATGCTTAATTTGGGGAAATAAAAGCTCATCATGATTTTGACTCATGTGTTAAGTTGATCTCACCTTTCACTCCCATTCCCAAGGTAAGATCACTGCAGTAGCTGACTCCCTGGGTCTCTGGAAATGGTCACCTGTTGTCCTTACTTAAGTTGGACTTTTGTGCTTAATTCCTATGGGGCTGGGGGCTACCACATACTTAAGCCTCCTTGGCTTTTGAAAACCTTCACCCACCCTCACCTCCACCAAAATCCATTCTCTACACAGCAGCCAGCACAATTCTTTAAAAATACAAATCAGATCATATCACACTCTTACTCAAAACTCTTCAGCGGTTTCAAATAAAATTCCACTTCCTTACCTGGCCCTACAGAGCCTTAAAGATCTGACATCCTCTGGTAAATACCGCACACCCTCCTGCCGACACTTAACCACCCCACTGGACTCAAAGTCACCATACTCATTCTTGCCCCAGGGCCTTTGCACCTGCTATATCCGCTGCCTCAAGCCTCTTCCCCCATATCTTCCCATGCTTGGCACCTTCTTATCGTTCAGGCTTCAGCTCAGTCCTCTGAGATGCCTTCCCTGACTACTCTTTCTCAAGAAGACCCCACACACTCATGCGAGTGTTTATTATTTTATAAAATGGCAACAAGATCTGTGATATCTTCTTATTAGTTTATTCATTTAATTATCATCAATCTCTCCCACTAGAAAGCAGGGCCCAGCATCCAAAACTGGTCAATCGGGCACCTGGGTGGTTCAGTGGGTTAAAGCCTCTGCCTTCAGCTCAGGTCATGATCCGGGGGTCCTGGGATCGAGCCCCACATCGGGCTTTCTGCTCAGTGGGGAGCCTGCTTCCCTTCCTCTCTCTCTGCCTGCTTCTCTGCCTACTTGTGATCTCTGTCAAATAAACAAATAAAATCTTTTAAAAAAATAAAAAACTGGTCAATAAAGCAGCTTATCTTTGAAATATGGCACATGGACTTAAATATGAGTTCAAGTCTAACCAAATAGAATATGCCTGCAGTGCTCAGATTTGGGTATCAGTACCAAACATGGAGACTGAGAAAAACAGCCCCATCCCTGAAACTTACAATCCAGCAGATCAGAGGTAATGCCAAGGCATCAGAAATCTTCAAAATCCCCAGGCAATTACGATGCACAGCAAACTATGAGAACCACCTAGACCCATAAATACTGCTCATTTCTGAAGAATAGCAAAAACCAGCACCCAGGGGCTTAAGTTTCTTTCCCATCACCATTCCCCGTCAGGGTGTCAAGCACCTGCAGTTAATGTCGGACCCTCCAAGAACCAACGACAAAAATCTAGAAGCTGGGAGCACCAGCACCAAATGCAGAATAAAAGGAAAACTTTCAGTTGAAGAACTCAACCTTTCCCACCTAAGAACATCTATGTGGGAGCCAAATCAACAGAAAGCATAATAATTAGATACTATGTGGTGCTAATATGTGCCTGACATTGTGCTAAGTGTTCTGATACATTAATTCGCTGAATTGTCACCAAAAGCCTAGGCGCTAGGCAATACTCCTGTTGTGGCCAACAGAAAAGGAAGCCGGATAGGGGAAGAGGTTAGTCATCCTAACCCACGCGCCCGAGACAGTGAGAGACAGCACCGGACCCCGCAGCCACTGTCAGGCTCCACAGCCCGTGCGTGAGCCCAAGTGTCAAGCCACCCCAGCTGTGTGTTCCACATTGACCGTGAACCAGCGTGTCATCCGGAAGGCCTGGGCGCAGATTCTCTCTCCCCTCAACGCCGGGAGGAGAACAACTCACGGAAGGCTGTCTTTACATCTCCAAGCTGCATCAGTGACATTCAGTGAGTCCCAAGGGTGTCCCGTGACTCAAACGCATTTATTCAGAAAAATCCGGGTGCCCAGCACTTGACGGCTCTGGGTAAAAGTCACTAACATCACCGATAGCTAAAGTTTAGAGAGTATTTCTTTATGTGCCAGACATCGTCCTGGGCACTTTACATGGGATCTCGTTGAACCTTCACAACTATCTTCTAAGACCGTGCTTCTCAACCAGGGACCGTGCTGAGCCCAGGGTTCATCTGGCGACGTCTGCAGACACTCTGCGGGTCACATCTAGGGTGGAGTGGTCCCGGCATCTCACAAGTAGTGGCCAGAGCTGCTGCTAAACTCCCAACACGCACGGGACAGGCCCCCCCACCCAAGCTGATCTGCCCCAAATGGCAGCGGAGCGGAGCTTCAGCAGCCTTGTTGTAAGGGGAACAACAGCCGTCCTCACCAGGAGAGGACGACAACGAGCTTCCCCAAGATCACACTGCTTCCAGAGAGCACGAGCACGGAGCCCAGGCACGGCCCACCATTAATTCAGCACATGCAAGGTGGCCTCCTCTGTGCCAGCCCCTCCCAGGTGGGCAGGGGGATGGGGCCCTGCCCCACCAGAATGCCAACATATCAGGGAGATGACAGGTGCAATGACACGGAACATGGAGAAAGGACGTCACAGGGAGTACCCCAGGGTTAAAGCACGAGCTCCCTGAGTCCCTTGGTGTGAAGGCGGTCAGGCAGAAAAATACCAGCACTCAAGGACAGTCAAGGACACCCCAGGCTAAGCTGTCATGGCAGCAAGGACAGAGAGGCATTGGGGCAATCACACCAGCCTAGGTGTGAATCCTCTGGCCCATTTTTCACCTTTGGGGGCTCCAGCGCTCACCTATAAAAGGGAAGTACCACCCACTCACCTGAGAGCATGTAGGTGTGACGAATGAATGCAATGTCACAAGGTCCAAAAAATAATCAACATAGGAACTTCAGAGTCCCTCTCCCTCCACTGGCTTGCTTCTAGAAATTTCTGCCAGCTGCCTGCCCCTCCTCCCCCAGGTACGTGCAAATGGCTGTCCCTGGGGTGGGGGGAAGGGGTGAGGTGAAAGTCAGCCCAACGTTTCCCATTTCCCAAAGCACAGTTACGTTCCACCAGGGTATCCACAGTGGTCAGCACCGGCGCACTCACCAGCACCTGCCCGCTGTTCTGCTGTAACAGAAAATTCTCCCAAGTGAACCACAGTTGGAGTGTCTGGATTTATATTTGAACCGTAAGTATGTCTAAATGTTTATTACATCACTTACTTGCGATCTTTACATAGTGTTGCTCAGGATGGGGCTCGAGCAGGGTTTACTAATAACCACGTGAGTTGTCTACGAGGAAGCTAGTCAGTAACGGGGTCACAGACACAGCAGTGTCAGCAGGGGCGCACATGAACGAGGGACGTTTGAGCAAATCTAGCGCAAAGGTTTTCATCATAAAAAGAAAGGGGTTAGGGGAGAGGAAAACCTGGTCAGGAAACAGGGCAAGAGGGGAGAAGGGGCCGTCCATCCTCATTAGTTTAGGGAAGGGCACAGGTGGAGTTGGGATTCGCCAAGAAGCTGGCCGTGCTCTTGGCGAGGTCTTCTCTGGTCCCGGGACATTCTCTCAGGATGCCACGGGGACTGGCACTGAATTCCACCCGGGTGTTTTCAACCTTGGCACCACACACCTTGGAGCCACATAATTCAGTCCTGGGGCTGCCCCATCACATTGTAGGATGTTTCCCAGCATCCCTGGTATCAACCCGCTAGAAGCCAGGGACAGGGACCCTCACAACACGACACATGGCCATGGCAACATGTCTCCAGACACTGATGTCCCGGGGTGGGGGAGGGCAAACCCACCCCCTGTGTAGAACCGCAGCAATACACTGGCTCCTTCCCTACATCTTCTTTCTTTGTGAGCCACACTGAGACTGAACCAAGTGGTTTATGCTGGCTGCCACCACATGTGCAAACATCCTATCGAGGAGTCTTGAAAATACAAAGTGCTCAGAAAATGGTCTTCTTGTACTAGGCCAAATAATCTCTCATTCAAGAGGACACACACAGCATGGTGGAGCTTGCTCAGGTCCTCGAGGATGTGGAAGACTCCTCCCCAGCCCCCATACACCTCCCCCAGAACTTACCACGTTGTGTAACTGTTGTGTGGACTTCTCTCTTTTCTGCCAGTGAGCTGAAGTGAGCAATGTGGAGAGAGCGCCGGGACACCTGACAACCGTAAGTACGGGCCTCTGACCCAGGAATTTGCGATTAGCTGCACAGACAAATAAGAAAACCCTCCTTCCCAGGATTCCCTTGTGATCTCTTTTAATCCAATCTCTGAGGTCAGGAAGACCTGTGTTCCAAGCCTGCAACTTCAACTTACTGCATAAAGAATATAAATTCGCATAAACCAAGTAGAAGCCTGGGAGCCACTAAACCAGGATTTTATTTTATAATTGAATGATTTTCTTTGGCAGGAGGGGAGCTCCCTGAAGGGTTGGAAGCCCTTCTACTTCTCAATCCACTTGTGAAAATTCCTTATGCTTTATTATTTATGTACTTTTTAATGGGAGTGTAATAAACACAAAGGGAAGTTCTTACAAATTCTCTGCTTTGCCAGGTTGGCAACAGGCCACACAAGCAGCACATCTACCCCAGAGCCAGCAGTTGGCGGAAGCGGAAAAGCGGAGTTGCTCCAGCCAAAGAAACACATTTCCCCTATGACACCTGTGGAATCAACTCAGTTCTCCAAACGCTTTATGGGCTGCATGTCGGATCTGAGCAAGACAGATACATGCTCCTGGCAGTGTTTTCTTTCTTTATCTGTAATTGTGAGGAAAGGGCCCCTCCTTGCGCTTACTGTGTTTATGCACTAACATGTGCTGATTTTGAAGAGGCTGGCACAGCCCACTCGGCTCTGGAGGGAACACGAGAGCAATGTCACAGATGGTCCTTTGGGGTGGCTGCCGCCAGAGTGGCTCTGAAGGACTCTGTTTACCAGCAAAGGAAGAGCTGTGTGCCCCCACCGGCACAGACCCGGCGGCCAAATGGAGGAAGCTTGGAGCTGAAATTCAGGAGAGCCCAGGACCAGGCACGGCTCTAGGCTCCTGTGACCCTGCCCAAGCCTGTCACCGTCTCTGGGCTTGAGGCACACACTGACACGAGCTGCAGCGCCCGACTCAATGGGTACTTCTGCACCCTTGGCCCTGCCCGTGGCCGTCACAGGTGGCGGCTGCTTCAGCACCGTGGCTCACGTGCCACAGACCCCACCTCGATACCTGCCACAAGGCAGGTGCCTGGCCCACACCTGTGCACCCTCCACCTCCAACACATCTGTACAGTCCAGGAGACTCCACAGCTGTTCCTGAGCCACTGAGAAGCACAGGCCCTTCTGCCCCGAGGCAGTCTGGGTACCGAGCGGCCGGGGCTGCGGGAGGGAGGGACTGTGGGAGGATGAAGCCAGCAGCAAAGGAAGGAGGCAGACGACAGAGAGGAGACTCCCACACCCTGCTGTGCCCAAAGCTAGTCCTATATCTGGCCTTTCGGTTTCTGAGCTACTGCCATTTACACGCAACAGCACTCTGACAAATACGTAGGCCAGAGTGTTGATTCCTCAGGGACCACGGGAAGCGTAGCTGGTGAAGGCTGGGGGGAGAATGGCAGAAAAGTAAGAACGAAGGAGGGCTCCAAGCTCAGTGAGACCAGCCCCGGTGCGATGCAGTGTGCATGCTGGTTTACGTGTAAGATCCAATTTGCAGAAAGAGCTGAAAACAAAGACAAAACACCAGAGCCAATGATCCAAGGAAACCTCTGTTCTGCCCTCGTATATACTATGGGTAAGGGTAAAGCAGAACTGTACGGAAACATTTCTAACTAAGGGATGAAAAGGAGTGCAGAAAACTGGAGAACCAAATTGAAGTTTCCAATATGCTGGGCCACCCACTTCCTCCTCGGTAACCCCTCCGGCTTGCACCTGTCTCGAGCTCTGCTCTTATGCTGTCATCACTGGAGAATATGATGATGTGAACATGGTCTGGGTTTTCTTGGCATCCAGATTCAGAGGGAAAGACGTGCCTGTGTCAGGCAGATGCTCTGAGAAGCAGCAGGCAAATGCATGGATCTCAGGGGTCTGGGAACAGCTAGCAGAGAGCAGAGTCTCTGCGGAAGGAACAAGAAAGCTCCGGAAGTCTAGTGGGACAAAATCTGAAATGCCTGCGGTCACCAGTGCTTGGAGCAATCGATTTACCCTTTGCGGAAAGGGGCAGCACCTCAAGGTGGTCCTGGGTCATGGACTTGGGGTGTCCATGGGGGCAGAGGGGAGCAGGAAAGGTTCAAACTTTATTCATGTCTACCATCTTCTCCCATCCCTCGTCCCCTCTTCCCCTCCCCTAACTGGGAGCACCGGGAGGAGCAGGGCTCCAGCTGACTTCCCCAAATCCACCCCAGCCCTGGTCCAAAGCAGGCACTTTGGAAAACATCTGCGGAGTGCACGAACGGATGTGAGCAAACGGAGCCTCATCGTTAACTTCTTCACACAGGGCAACGTAGTAGCAGCGCGGGCCCAAGGTCGTGAACTTCAGAAGCATTCGGCCCAGGGCCCTGCTTCTCACAGCCTCTCACCTGAGACACTAGTTTATTTCTATTTTCTCACCAAGAAAAATGGGAATACTCACACCTAGGTCAAGCGTGGTTGTGGTGTTTCAATGAAATAAAACTAAAAAGGCTATTGCGGTGCCTGGAGCTCCCCAACATCACTCGCACTGCTGATACTATCATTACAGAAAACTAGCAGCTCATTTCCATTCTGGGCACACCCCACGGGGCTTCTCAGACAGGAATGCGCACCCACAAATCCCTGGGGATCTTGCTGAGCTGAAGATTCTGATTCAGGGTGCTGGGGTTGGGGGCCGAGCCAAAGCGCTTGCTGCCCGTCTCAGACCCACACCTGGGGTGGTGAGGCCTCCCAGGACCGAGACCTCAGAACTGAGGATGAGACCATTTTTCTACAGCTGAAAGTCACAGTGTAAGGCGGCTTCTTGGCAAAACAATCTTATTGAGTCCATCCCAGGAGGCCAAAGGAAAATCAAAAGGGATGGAGAGCAAGTGAATTCATCTTGATTAATTCTTATTAAGGAATCATTTCCCAGGCCCCCTTCTGGCACAAGGGACCTCCCTCCGTGCCCTCCCCCACCAGAGCAGCCACTTGTTTGGGATGAAATGAAGCAAGGAGGTGAGTTACCGACATTGCAGACATGGGCAGGAGGCCCCTGGAAGACAGTCCACTCTCTGAACACCCACGACGAAGATGATTCCATCAATCAGAAAACTGCAAAGGCAGTAAAAACAGGCTGAGTAGCAAGCAAGGCCATGGAGCCTCCAGGCGAGAGAAGGGTAAGGGTGACACAAGACTTCGAGAGTCATGTCACTGGTTCTACGTGAACCAGAGGCAGTCAGAGCCATGGTTCTCAAATTTGGAGGCACCCAGCCAAACTTCAAAAATTCTGATTCTGGGTCCTAGCCACCGGAGAATTTGTCAGGGAGCATAGCCCCGTGGCAAGGATTTTATTTTGTTTAAGCTCCAACATGATGTTTTGGATTTTTGGAATCAGGTCGGGATCAGAATGCCATCAGTGCTGGGCGATGCTCCCCTCTCTGTGCCTAGAGTCTCCCCCTATGAAATGGGAATAGAAACCAGCTTCCAGCTAACAGTGAGCAGCACAGACAGAAAAGGCAAAGACTCCACTCCACTGCAGGGCATCTTCCAGCCCGGATACGACCTCGGCTTCTTTAACTTCGATCTCGCCTCAAGTCCCGAGCCAATGTATCAGTCACCCACGTGGCTACTGCTTACTCTCCGAAGATGTCAGGATTCAAATATCCCAGCTGGCACGCACACTGCGCACTCCCTTCTGAGCCAGCTCTCCACGTCCGCAGCTTCTCCTCCACTACCGCAAATACTGGTCAAGCGTTTAATACGGACCATACCTGGGCCTGGGGAAGGAGCACTGAACGTGTCAGCCTTGTCTTCAGGAAGCCTGGTGGCAGGTGGAGAGACTGCCCTGGAACAAGCAGCATCTGGATTCCCTTCTAAAGTGAAAGCTGGCAGGAAAGGAACACAGCCCCAGGCAGACTGATCTCTTCACGGTGTCTCAACGCAATCGCTCGGCCATTCTGTGCCTCGGTTTTCTCTGCAACATGAACGGCTCTTGTTCTCACAGCCATCCTTGAGTGGGTAAGCGGGCCAAAAAGGTACTAAGGAAGACCCCCTCCCACAGTCAGATCACTTCCCCAACAGAGGAGGAGAGGAGGAAGCAATGGCAAACAAGGCAAACAAGCCAGGCCAAAGGCAAACAAATTGCTTCACGTGCTCTAGAACTCAGCCAGAAACACTTAACTAAGGTCAGAATTTGCTCCATGTCACTTAAGAACAAGAGATAGAATGTTATTCTCATTTTTAAAAATAAAATTCTGATGACTTCTACTTATTCCAAACATGAACAGACTCAAGACTCCTACAACTGCAAGCAATAAAAATTCATCTCACACTGGCTGAAAAGAGAGAGAGAGAGGGAGAGAGAGAGAGAGGGAGGGAGGGAGGGAGGAACGAATTCAGGCCCGGCTACGTCTAGACACTGAAATGATGTCGTCAGAAATCTGTCTCTCGAGACTAACTTCCTCTCCTTCGGCTTTTTTTTTAGGCAGGTTTTTCCCCACCTGGTGGGCTCCTCGGCTGGAGACTCTGCTCTGTCAGCTCACTCCGCCAGCGGAAAACCAGCTCCTCTTCCCCCACAGTCCACCTGCTCATGCCCCACTACCCAAAAGAGAAGAGAACAAACTTCAGGCCAACTAACTCAAATCATCCAATCTGTTGCTGGCCAGTGCCTTCACTCAGGCCTGGACAGAGCCCCCAGCCAGCCACGGGGACCCTCTGTGAGCAAGCTGGGAGCTGCCTCCAAGGTGAGCTAGCAGACCAGGCACTGTCCATGGTCTCTGGTCTCTCACTCTACAACCCTGCTTCTCCACGTTCTCTCAATAGGCTCATCGGGCGGCTCCCTCTGCATGACCCGCTTCACAGCTCTTTTGTTTCCCGTAAAATATACCTGCTAATTCCTAACTGACTCTTCAGTGCACTCATTTCAAGCTAACGAAATACTGTTTAGTCTATGCGGAAATACAGATACACACGACAGGAAAGACACTGAGTAGGGATGCCTGGGTGGCTTAGTCGGTTGAGCGTCCAACTCTTGATTTCTGCTAAGGTTGTGATCTTAGGCTCATGAATGGAGCCCTACATTAGGCTCCATGCGGAGTGGGGAGTTGGCTGGAGATCCCCACTCCCCCACCACACACACACTCTCTCTAAATAAATTAATTAAATCTCTATAAAGAAAGAAGAAAGGCTGAGATTTTAGCTGGGTGGTCCTATGGGTTTGGTTTTCTGGTTCTTTGCTTCAAACATTCAAGGGCTAAATGGTTTGCTTCTCACCTCCAGTCTTGACCTTGGGTTCAAAAAACCATCAGTGGGGGAAGCTTTGACCTTTCTGGGCTTTGGTACTCTTCAACACTAATCAACTTGGATGTGTCTTATGAATCAGACAGAAATACAAGCCGATGAGGGCACCTGGGTGACTCAGTTGGTGGCGCATCTGACTCTTAGTTCTGGCTTGGGTCATGATCTCAGAGTCATAGGACTGAGCCCGGCATGAGACTCTGCCCTTAGTAGGCAGTCTGCTGGGGATTCTCTCTCCCTCTCGCTCTACCCCTCCCCTGACTCCCGCTCATGCTCTCTCTCCAAAATAATAAATAAATAAATAAATCTTTTTTAAAGAGAAATGTAAGTTGGTAGTATCTTACCTTTTAAAAGAGCAGTATAAAAAGAAAACGAATGGACCATTTCCTCAAGTATTGCTTCCCTTTGGAAACTCCCCTTTCCCATCGCAACTCACCTACACAGTTTGACTTTTATTAAAATAAGTACGTTATTCATGCAAATGTTCCAGAAGAATTATTTATAATAGCCAAAAAGTGGGAAAACCCAAATGTCCACCAACTGGTTAAAGGAATAAACAAAGTGGGAAACACAGCTCAGCATAAAAAGAAACGAACACATTTACAGCACAAACCTCAAAAACGGATGCTGAGTAAAAGAAGCCAGACACACAAGACTGGGTTTTGTGCAATTCCATCCATATGAAACATCTAGAAAAGGCAAATTCATAGAGACAGAAAGCAGATCAGTGGCTGTGTGGAGCTGGGGGTAGGGACAGAAGGAACTGTAAACAGGCATGACAGATCTTACTGAGGGGACAGAAAAACCCTCAAAGTGGATTCTGGTGCAAGTATGTGACATAATAAAAAGACTGTTATTTGGTCTTTGTCCCTGGTTCCTGGCACAGGCTCCTAAAGTCCCTAGAATCTCTTGTGTGATGAGAGTGAATTTTGTATGCTAATGGGGTGAGAGCTGGTGGGATGGGGGCCCTGAGATGGTCTCGGGATGAGACCAAGGGAATGATCAGAGGGTTGGAAATTTCAGCCCCAACCCCAGGAAGGAAAGAAGAGCTGGAGACTGAGTTAGTGGCTCACCAGTAACCAATGATTCTCTCAGTCTGGGCTACATAAAGGAACCTCAATAAAACCCCCTAAACAGTGGGGGTTCACGGAGGTTGGTAACCATATCGAGGTCCTGGGAGGGTGGCACACACTCCTTCCCACATACCCTGCCCTGGGCATCTCTTCCATTTGGCTGTTCCCGAACTGGGTCCTTGCTGATAAACTGGTAACAGTTCAGTGTCTTCCTGAGTTCTGCGAGCCTTTCTAATCAATCACCTAACCTGCGGAGGGCGCTGTGGGAACCCCAGTTTACAGCTGGTCAGACAGATGCAGTGCCCATGACAAGCTGAGACTTATCACCAACCTGTGCACTGAGGGCAGTCTTGTGGGGGAGTCCTCAACTGGGGGTCAGCACTAACTCCACGCAGTCAGTGTCAGAATGGAACTGACGCCCAGTGGGCGTCCAGACAGTTGGCAAATTGGTTGGTATGGGAAAGAAATGCACACATTTCATGGCAAAAATGCTGTGAGTAAAAACAGCTCATTGCACAACTGAGTAAAATTACTAAAAATCACTGACTGTACCCCAGGTGAATTTTGTGGTATGTATATTATATGTATATTACATTTCAATGAAGTTGTTTAAAAAAGTAAACCTGCCAGGAAATAGACAAATGACATGAGATGTTGCACACCTTGTCCCAGAACACAATGTTCGGGGACCCACCTACCTATATTGGCAGGAAGTCCAGACTCCCCCCCCACCCCGCAAGGATACGCCAACACCCTCTACTTTCATTAGTGTCAGGAAAGGAAGGTTCAGTCCTGCTCACACCTATCTCCAAGAACAAATCAGACGCATGCCTTTAAGACCAGGGATGAGCAGAGTGTGGAACCCCACCACACCCAACACTATGTCTCACCCCACAGTGGCCCAGATCCCCACTACATCAGGGAATAGACCCCCCCAACCTTACTCGGGCTGCAAATTCTTGGGGCACAGACCTCCCACAGCAAACTAAACCTGGTACTCTCAGTTCCATGTCAGACCCAACCCCCAGAGGTCTTTCCACTCAAATGCAGGTTGCCAGATTTTAAAACTAGGGCATGCTCAGTTTGATTTTCAGTTTCAGATAAACCATACTTTTTCAATATAAGTATATCCCAAAATTGAATGGGACATATTTATAATAAAAAATTATCTATCATTTATATATTATCTTGCAACCCTCCACAGGGAATGAATGAAATGGTTCTGATGAGATCTACTTTTATTCACTAAATATGGCAACACTACCCCCAAGCTATTTTATCTCCTGGGGCTCTTTATCTTCCCTGCCTCTGGATCTTTGTCAGAGCCCAACCTACACATGCAGTTGGTCTTCTTAACTTCAATCTTAGGGAGAGGCGGTTATCAACCTTTTCCTTTCCAGAAAGTTCCAGGGTTTCTTAATGCTAGTCTGTCTGCCTTCCCCTAAGCTCTACACTGCAAAGGTCAGGGAAGCCTTGCTAAGTCCATTAAAAACTCCACTTTCAGGGACTCCTGGGTGGCTCAGTGGGTTAAGCCTCTGCCTTCGGCTCAGGGCACGATCTCACAGTCTTGGGATTGAGCCCCGAATCGGGCTCTCTGCTCAGCAGGGAGCCTGCTTCCCCTTCTTTGTTTGCCTCTCTGCCTACTTGTGATCTCTGTGTCAAATAAATAAAATCTTTTAAAAAAAGAAAAACAAACAAACAAAAAAAACTCCACCTTCCTGTCGTCCTGTGAGCCAGCAACACCTCCTCACCTACCACTGGTATGACTCAGAGGAGCTTCAGGGAACAAAAACATCTGTAACTCTGTATCTATGTAGAGTTCAAATGGCAGCTTCTCTTGCTGAAAAGAAAAGTTAGCACATGCTCTATCGTTGTGCAGGACCAGCACTTGACTCGGGAGATTCTTGTTAGCACTGATATTTGCAATTTCTACAGCACCTACTCTGTGTGCCAGGCTGTGAAGTCAGGAACCACGGCGACACGTGAGGATCACAGCAGGAAAGGGAACGAATATTTACTGAGAGTGTGCTGAGCCCCGGGTGCCATTGCAAGGGCTTTCGATGTACCAGTTTATTCAATTTCATGCTTATTTCATTCCCTTCACACTCTTGGAAAAAGAAACTGCTTATTATCCACCTTTTACAGACAGGGAAACTAAGGCACAGAGCAGGTAAAGAACCATGCCCAAGACAGGCACCCCGTGAAAAGCAACATGTTAACCACACAAGTTCTAGGAATCAACCACTGATTGACCAAATACTGGTCTAGGAAGCAGATGCCATCCTTAGTGAACGGCTTGTGAGACAGGATCAGATCATGAGACATTCAGACCTGGAGTCCATCACCCACAAACTGGGCAGCATCCAAAACACCATCCCAAACGGCCACTGCTTACTGGGAACTGACTCCGTGCCAGTCCCTGTGCTAGACCTACCACACGGATCTGAAATCACGATGTCACTTGCTCCTTTCATTTTATTTCATCTTTAAAACCACAGAGCAATAACCCTCATTTCACTGAAGCTGAAACTGAGGCTCAGAGAGGCAAATAATCTAGCCAGGGTCACACAGCTAGAAAGCGGCAAAGCCAATGGGGCACCTGGGTGGCTCAGTGGGTTAAAGCCTCTGCCTTTGGCTCAGGTCATGATCCCAGGGTCCTGGGATCGAGCCCCACATCGAGCTCTCTGCTCAACGGGGAGCCTGCTTCCCCCTCTCTCTCTGCCTGCTGCTCTGCCTACTTGTGATCTCTCTCTCTCTCTGTCAAATAAATAAATAAATAAAATCTTTAAAAAAGAAAAAAAAAAAAAAAAGAAAGTGGCAAAGCCAAGATGGGAGCCAGAAGCCTGAGCTGTCTCCACTATGGCACAATGATACAATCTGTAAGACAGGGCTGGGGTAAGAGGCTCAATCATTTCGTAATAAAAAAGAAATTGTTAAAGGATTTGAAAGTTTGAACCATTTCAAAAAGGAAAAATTAGCATTTGTTTAAAAGAAAAAAAAAAGGAAAAGAATCAAAGGTGGAAACCTGAAGAAGGCCAAACTCTGTGTGGCTTTACACGTCCATGACTGGGTAATGACTGGGTGCTCAGTACACACACAATAGAGTTAATGTCATTAAATGGGACAAGGAGTGATTGTTGCTGCCCATAGAAAGAAATCTTAATAATTATACATTCCCCTCCAAAATGAAAGGTCAGGTCGTCCTACCCAGTGAAACAATTGCACGAACCATTAGCCATTTAAGCCAACGAAGTTCTGTCTTTGGTGTTTTGACTGACTTCAAAAGCTGCTCTTAATGCCTGGTGCCTTCCTCTTCCATGTCCAGTACATGTCGTGTCAGGAACAGACCCGAGACAGGCACACACCACTGGCCCAGGCAAGTCCTTTAAGAGTATAGACACTGTATCTGAGACACTGTCCCTTTGTCATTTGGAACCTGCAGCATCCCCCCTCGTCAAATGCCCAAAGACAGCCACCAAGCAAAACTCGTGGGCTGAGCAAGTTTTGTTATAAGACTGTGGTCTTGTACAACGGGCGTTCTTGGGGATCCTGAGCTTTTCTTGAACAAATCTCCATTTTTGTGCTTTTCTCTGAAAGCCCTTACTGGAATTCATTTCTCAGAGGCAAAGATTCCTCTCCTGGGATTAATCTGCAAACAAAATGGCTGTGTTGAGGGGCAGAGGAACAAGGGGAGAGGAGGTGCCTTCCAGTGCGAACAGTATTAATATAATCGTAACAACATACATCGACTGGAGTTTTGGTTAAAATCTGTGCAGTGATATTGTCACAGAGTGACAGCAGGATAGGAAAGCTAAATCCTCACCTACTACGGTGGGAAACCCACAGATGACAACTACTATGTGGAACCACGTAGACCTGGAGGCGGACTGCCATCCAGCAGGACAAAACTCAGACCTCCCGCGCCGGACTGTCTTCCTAGAGGCACTGGTGATCATGGGGATGAGAGGCTTTTGTATGTCACACTGCATGGTCCCCAAACAATGACAACAAAGGCCAACAATGCGGCAGGAGCTGATAACCTTGAAGAGAAGAGGGAAGGGCAGAAGGGAACTGCTGGAAACCACACTGGAAGCTTTAAGTGTGTTTGTCACCAAGTCCCACAGCCGTGCGTGGTAGCTGCCATTTCCCGCAGGCTTTGGTAGTGGGAAACAAGGTCTGAGAACGTAGGTCCATTTCCCAGGCCGCAGAGTAAGCTGGAGTCGGGAGTGGACTCCAGGGCCTGTGCTCCCTGACCTGTACTTTGACCACCCCGCAGGGCGCAGCGCACACTCCTCTGTGGGTGAAGGCATGGAGTGAATACAACTGAGAGTACTTCTGGTTTTAAGGTAAAAATGCCTTCATTCTGCTAATGTATCACAACAGCTATTAACATGTTTTCTTTCATAAGCACAGATTTTAAAAAAAAAAAAATCTAGCAGGTGCTATGTTCATGGCTCCAGACCCTGTAAGGGGCAAGTTAATGACTCATTTAGTAACCCCCATGATGTTCCTTAACATTTAAAATGAAATGCACAAAGTCTTTTATGTGCTATAAAAGAAAAATGCAGCTCAACAGGTGCATTGAGAGGCTATATTTTAAAAAACATTTCTGTTTATAATTATTGGCATTTGTGCTTTAACGCAAGATGAAAATCCTTCTGCTTAACACACTGAACGTCTCTGGAGGGAGGGAGTAAAAACATCAAGCCTGCCTTGAAACCAGACTGCAACTTCACACGGTCTGAGTTTCCCAATAGAATTCAAGTTGCCCTGATAATTCTAGAGGTGATTTTGGACTATGAACAACTCCCCTCTCTTTCTTTTTTATTTATGTTTTTAGTAAAATCTACACTCAACGTGGGGCCCGAACTCACGACCCCAAGATCAAAAGTGGCACGCTCTTACAACCAAGCCAGCCAGACACCCCAACTCCCTTTTCTCTTTTTTAAAGATTTTATTTATTTATTTGAGAGAGAGAAAGCATGTAAGAGGCACAAGCAGAGGGACGGGCAGAGGGAGAAGCAGGCTGCCCGCCGAGCAGGGAGCCCAATGCAGGACCCTGGGGTCATGACCCAAGCCAAAGGCAGATGCTTAACTACTAAGCCACCCAGGCTCTCCACTCCCTTCTCTTTCTTAATCAAGAGCTGACTTTGCAGGTAAGAGGTCCCTTATTGCAGGAAGCCCGCGTGGATTGCAACCAGGCATGGGTGACAGATGCCCCCGAATGTCTGGAACATTCATTACACACAACCCCCAGTTCTTGCATCAGAGAACTGTGTGAGCACCTACCCATTCCAATAACTGCTCATGCAGGGAACAGAGCGTGGAGAAGACAGAGAAGGACCCTGCTCTCATAGATCTTACCCAATTCAATAAACCAGACACTCTCAGTGGTAAGAACTATGGTAAAAAATAAACCAGTTGATACCACCCCAAGTGACTGGGATGAGGGTGGTGGTATGTGGATGAATGTGGAACCACCAGCTCTCCTGGGGGTGAGGAGAGAACCAAGTTCAGAGGGTTTCTCATTTCTTTTGTGTAAATTCCCCTGATGGTTGAGTCCTGGCTAGTGCCATGGTGTAGTAAGGCAGGGAATTGGGAGGAGGGGCACAGCAGGGCAGCATCCCACAAGAGCTTGGCCAGACGGGGAGGAGCACTGTGTAACCTCAAGAGCACAGAAAATATTAAAATGTAGTAAAATAATTAGAAAGTAATGCACCTGGAGTGTACATATTTGTTTTTAATACAATTCACTTCATCATAAATTCACATAACTTTATTTTTTAAAAAGAGAGTGAGCAAGCGAGCACATGCAAGCAGGGTGTCAGGGCGGGAGGGACAGAGGGGGAGGGAGAGAGAGAATCCTAAGCAGGCTCCGTACCCAGCACAGAGCCTGATGCGGGGCTCGATCTCACAACCCTGAAATCATGACCTGAGCCAAAATCAAGAGTTGGATGCTTAACTGACTGAGCCACCCGCGCTCCCATGCAACCTCATTTTTGATAGTGATTCTGCTTGACAAGAAGTTTACAACACTCTTGAAAATATAATAATGGGCTCTCTCAAGGTGGATAGGCAAGCTCCAACACACCACATTAACGAGGGGGACAGAGAAAGGCTGCTCTGAGCAAGTGATTTCTATGATGAGACCAGAGACAAGGGGAGCACCAGCCCTACAAAGATGCTGACGTTGAAGGAGGTGGGGTCTTGGGCACAGAAGGGAGAGGAGGTCAGTGGGGCTGGAGCTCAGGGGGAAGGGGCTGTGGACAGAGGTGGCCCCGGAGGACAGGCAGGGGCCAGACTGTGCAAAGCCGTGTGGCTCGCAGAAGTGACTGAGGGGACAGTCTGATGACAACAGGATGCCATCGAAGCTTTTATTCAGAAGCTCTGGGAGAATGGACCACAGGAGGAACAAGAGCAGAAGGGAGGGCATCTGGGCAGCTAGAACAGTGGTCCAGGAGGCAGAGGATGAGAACTCCCAAGGCTCGTGTGTACTTTTGCAAATGGTGCGTTTTAAAGGGGCCACTGACGTTCTTCTTGCCTGAGCCCCACAACAAGAATCATAGAGGACAAGATAGTCCCATTTTAAAGACAAGGAAACTGGGCCTGAGGAATATCTCGACTTTAACAAGGTCACAGGGCATGTTAATGGTTATGACAGGGCTTGAATCAGTGAACTAAGGGATCATCTGCTTCCTCTGGGGTCATCTGTTTTGCCTCCTGTACCAGTGTAATTATTAACATCACCACCTTTCACTCTGAAAAGTGTCCCAATTTGAGATGTAAATGTAAATAATGTAAATGTAAATAAAGGATGAGGGAAGGCAAAGAAGAACTACGTGAGGGTGCCCTGGAACTGGAGGTAGGGATAGGAACTCAGGATTTCTAAAGTGTGTGTGTGTGTATGTGTGTGTGTGTGTGTGTGTGCACACGCGCACATGTGGGCATGAGACTGTGTGCACATGTGTGTGCATGGGAGAGTGTGTGTGTGTGTGTGTGTGTGTGTGTGTGTGTGTGTGTGCTGAGAGGGCCTAGAAGCAAAAACAGCCCAGAAGCAATGCACACATCTCCAACCCAAATCTTGGTCTCTAAAACCACTCCCCACTAAAAGGAATCAGAGGTCCTCAGAGCAGTGGTTGATTTCAGGGTTGCAGCAGGGACAGTACAAGTAAACCTAGAACATCTTGATATGCCAGAAAATAAGAATGTGCTTTAAACAATGATGGGGAATGTCAAAACAAAGAGTTTCCATTGGCCAAATCTGGGAGAATTTGAACATCCAAATGATTACAGACAGTAATGAATTATAAACCTTTGGGAAAGATGCAATCTGAGTCCATACTGATAGGAAACAGAGATATATAAGTAAATAAAAAAATAAAGGGGGAGGGATCTTATTTACAGTAGAGAGTTAACTGCCAACTGGTAAATGTGGGGCAAGTGGCAGATCTGTAAAACCATCATTTTGCAGCCTTCAAGAAAAGAGTGGTTCTGGCAAAAATCATTAAAGAAAGCTACTTTCAGGGGGAAATGTAGAGGAGGAAAAGGATACCCGTGTGATCTTACAGTGTCTCTTTCACCCACATTGCTTCTTAGGTACTAGGGGAAATAGTTCCTACACTTTTGGAGGAATCGGACAGCTCGAGGCCGGGTGACAGAATGAGCATCTCTAATGAGGGCAGATGCATAGTGAGCCTGCAGACAGACACTCTGAGAAGGACGTGGCATCACTAGTGAAGTGACCCGACAGGGAATGCAAACCCTAAAGAATTACTTTAGGGAAAACATAGTTATAATCAGCTAAACAAATAAAGATCATGTGTTCAAGTAAAAAGGCCTAAAAGGACACCCACTAAAGAGTTGAGAGTCATCACATCTGCAGAGTAAAAAAGAGGAGATAAGAAAATCTGCACTTTCTGCTTTGCATATGTTTTTTTTTTTAACGTTTTATTTATTTGAGATAGAGAAGAAGCAGGGAAGAGGATCAGAGGGAAAGGGAGAAGCAGACTCCCCATGGAGCAGGGAGCCCAACACAGGACTCAAACCCAGGACCCTGAGATCATGACCTGAGCTGAAGGCAGACACCCAACAGACTGAGCCACACAGGCGCCCCTGCTTTATTTATGTGTATAGTATTTGAATATTTTGACAGGCATGTATATGTTATTGCTTCTTAATACAAAAAAAAAAAAAAAGAAAAAATATAAAGGAAATATAATCAGCAACTCTTTCTCTGGGGCTTCAGTGACTAAGGGCATTTGCAGCAAGTATTGTCCTTGACTGTCCTGCCTCCCTTAACTGGATTTTCTGAAAGGCTTCAATGTTGCTTGAGCATTTTTCTTTCTGAAATGCTCAGCTTTAACAAAATTCTGAGTAGAAGAAGAACCATGAGTCACAATTACAGGAAGGTTTCAAAAGTATTATGTAAAAATTACCCAAGGCAACTTTTTTTTTTTTTTTTTTTATTAAAGATTTTATTTATTTATTTGACAGAGAGATCACAAGTAGGGAGAGAGGCAGGCAGAGAGAGAGGAGGAAGCAGGCTCCCCGCCGAGCAGAGAGCCCGATGCGGGGCTCGATCCCAGGACTCTGAGATCATGACCTGAGCCGAAGGCAGCGGCCCAACCCACTGAGCCACCCAGGCGCCCCTACCCAAGGCAACTTTACTAAAACTTACACAAGCAGGAATGATTCACCCCAAGCAGTAATTGGGTGAGGAGGGGAGAGGAGTGGGTCATTGTGTTTACTATCATCCCAGTCTGCCCACATCCAGAATGCTGGGATAAGTCACTTCCTAATTAAAAAGGTTTACGTTTGTCACCACAGTCAGGTTTGCTTCCAACAGTCAGGCACTTAAGTCCCTTCCTGGATTCTCACACATTGAGGCAGCCATTTTGAAGAACGGTGTTCTCCTGCATTCAAGTATAGGGAAAAAACTACATTAAGCACAATTTTATGAGGATAGTAGAAAATCCCAGTGGATATCTGTCTGGTGGCATTTGCCAGAGAGTCATATTTATATCTTCTCAGTATTTTCAGTAAAATCACATCACATTAGACATCACCTGAAGCTTCTACTCCTTCTTTACAACTTTAACCAGACTCAACCACTTTTCTCCCCTGTCATTGTTTTCACCAGCTTTCTGAAACTGAAGACAATCCTGTCTGCCCTAAGCCAAGATCCCTTTGGGCATTTCTGCACTGGCTATTCTATTTTACATTAAACCTGCCTTTCCCAAATTTTAGTTGTAGTTGTAGCACCTTCATGGTGATGACCAAATCAGCTTACAACAACCTGTCTTAAAATTGACTTAACTTTTTTTTTTAAGATTTTATTTATTTATTGGACAGAGAGAGAGAGAGAGATCACAAGTAGGCATAGAGGCAGGCAGAGAGAGGAGGAAGCAGGCTCACTGCTGAGCAGAGAGCCCGAAGCGGGGCTCGATCCCAGGACCCTGAGATCATGACCTGAGCTGAAGGCAGAGGCTTAACCCACTGAGCCACTCAGGTGCCCCTTGACTTAACATTTTTAAGAGTATATCTTTTTAAACTTAAAGGAGTATTTTTAATGGAAAATGGATAGATATCCCTTCCTAAAAATGCAGAAGCAGTACCCCTTGCTTTATTAGTCAGGATCTGCTGAGTTTTGTGGTAGAAACAAACAATCCCAAATTCTCAGTGGCATTACACATTAGAAATTCATTTCACGACTGACCCAAACCCACCATCATCAGGCCACCCTCTCCAGTACCGAAGTTCTCTGTAGACCCAGAAGTCCGGTCTGCATTCACCAGACACCTGCCTAATCAGTATGTGAATCCACAGTCACTGACTGGAACGCTAAGCACTGGCTACTGAATGCTTTTCTATCTAAGTGCCAACCATGCCCTCAGCTCACATTTCATTGGCCAAAGCAGGTCACATGACCATGCCTAATTTCGAGAGGAATGCAATCCTGCTGTGTGTCCAGAAGTAGAGGAGACCAGACAGTGGTGAGTCATGAAAATGCCTGCCCATGTACATCAGAAGAGGCCAGTAAATTCAAAAATAAATATAATAAGAATGAGCAATGTTATTAAATTCTAGCTTGATGCTGTTGCCTGCCGAAGGGAGAGGAGCCAGAGACAGAAAAGTGTAAAAGAAATACAAGCAGAAGAATCCCCCTCACATGCCATGGACGGCAGTAATTCCAAAAATAAATGCAATGAAAATGAACCAATAGTATTTTAAAGATTGAGATGATATATTCAAAGTGACTAATTCATTGCTTATGACTAAGGATTAATTCCATCACTCTATTATTATTATTTTTTAAAGATTTTATTTATTTACTTGAGAGAGAGAGACACACACGGAGAGAGAGGGAATGAGCCAGGGAGAGGGGCAAAGGGAGAGCGAGAAGCAGGCTCTCCACTGAGCAGGGAGCCTGACATGGGGCTCGATCCCAGGACCCTGAGATCATGACCTGAGCAGAAGGCAGACACTTAACCAACTGTGCCACCCAGATGCCCCTAATTATTATTATTAGTTCCATTCAGAGAAGCATTACTCAGATGTTCACTGCAACAGTTAGGAAAACTGTCCGGCAACACTGGAAAAACTCATACACTTTACGAAAAAATGCAAATTACAAAAATGCAACAGTGAGATAATTGTTTTATAAAAATGTGTACTTGACAATGGAGTACCATCCAGCCTTAAAAAAGTAAATATTACCCTTTGCAACAACATGGATGGACTTGGAAGGCATCATGCGGAGTGAAATAAAATGGACGCAGAAAGACAAACTCTGCATGATCTCACTGATACCTGGCATCAAAAACTCACAGAGGCTAAGTGCAGACGGCCGGAGCTGGGGGGAAATGAGATATTCCTACGAGGGCACAAAGCTTCACTCACGTAGAAGGAGTAAGTTCTACAGATCTAACATACAGCCTGGTGACGACAGCTGATGATACTTTACTCTATGCTTGAGATCTGCTGGGAGCACATCTTAAGTGTTTTCACCACCAAAACAAAGGGTGACTGTGAGGTGATGTGTGTATATTCGCCTGACGGCAGTAATTCCTTCACCATGTGTATGTCCAGGAAAACATCACATACTCTTTAAACATGAACAATATTTATTTTTAAAAACATAGAAATATATATATGAATAAGGAGTAGGAGGAAACTCGTCCTGTTTATGGAGTGTCTGTGTGCTGGTCCTTGCATTAAGTGCTTTCAGCTTCATTGGGTCATTTAATCCTCAGAATCATCACAAGAAGGGCACTAGGGGGGCGCAGTCAGTTAGGCGTCCCGCTCTTGATTTCAGTTCAGGTCATGATAACAGGGTCACAAGACTGAGCCCCGTGCTGGGTTCCATGCTGGGTTCCGTGCTGGGTTACGAGCCCATATGAGATTCTCTCCCTCTCCCTCTGCCCCTCCCCACTGCCAACCTCTCCCTCTCTTTAAAAAAGAGAAGGGGAGAAGAGGGAAGGGGAGAGGAGGGGAAAGAAAGAAAAGAATGACCACAAGCTAGGTGCTACAAGCTCCACATTACCAGTGAGGAGACTGATCACAGAAAGACAAAAAACTACCCTGCGCTATACAGCCTGATCCTGAAAGAACTGAGATCTCAACAGAAGTCTGATGCTCGAGCCTGGGCCCCAGAGAGTTCATTTTAATTGCTTGCCCTCCAAAAACTCATATAAGCAGAATGCATCGTAGCTCTTTATTTGCCACCCACTGATTTCGAATCCAAGTCCTCATTCTGCTGGGCCAGTAAGAAATTCAGCCCTAAGTATTCTTAGTGTTTCACTAAAACCACAGCCATTAACCACCATCATCTGTTCCTTTAGGACCATGCAAAGGGGCTAGAAACTTTCCAGCACCAACCAACTGGGAAGCTGCCCAGAGTCTGGTTGTCTGTCCACTGTAGCTACAGCCAGGAAGAACGTCTGTGCCTTCAGCTTCACCTACTCTGCCTCTTCCACACCAAGCGCAGCACCAGGCATCACTGGGATGCCCACTGCTCCTGCCTAGGACACACCCCCCCTTCACCCCCTCCAAGTAAAGATGGCCACCCTCTCTAAGACCTTGGGTCGGGGGAGGGGTGTTCCAAAGAACAAGGCTTGGGATTCTGCTCAGGATCCCACTGAGAACAAAGGCTTTCCTTCTCCTGCCCCAGTCTCCGGAATTTCCTCTTAAATCTGGGTAAATCCTTTCAACTCCCATCGGCATTTCTCCTCTCCTCCAGCCCATTCTTTGGTGGGCTTCTGCCAGGAGCCACAAGTCACATGGCTTCAGGGCCCCGGAGAAGTGCAAATGAGTGAAGTCAGCACAGTCCACAGAAAGAAGGGGCCTGCCCAGAGCACCCGCCCAGAGCTGTCTTAGGAGAATTTTAGGATCAGAGTTGCCAGTTTCCTAGACATCTCAGAAATCCAGCTGCTTCGGTGAAACTGTCTGATCTTTAAAATGCTATACTAGAAATGCCTTTCAGGCTACCACTGGCCCTTTTTTTGGTGATCCTTGTTTGTGATCCTTGGCTCACTTAGGCTCTGAGAAAAAAGAAATTGGGAAAGCAAAGTGTTCTTATGATTCCTACTTCCTGCACTACCAGAGCCCTCCCCCAGAGAAAGAAAACCTAAAATCTTCTCCCTACCTGAATGGAAAAACAAAGAGAAGAAAAACATTACAAATTTAATGTCTCAAAAAAAAAAAATTATCCTGCTGCATTTCCATTATTGTCTTATTTGTACAAGCTATAGAAATTCAAAGACCACTTTGCCTTCGTAATCTAACACATGTTATTTATCCAGATTCTGTTTTGGTTACAAGTGATAAGAAAACAACTAGCTAAGACACAAAGAGATTTTATTGCTTGTATAACTAAAAAGGGTAGATGTGGCTTTGGGCTCCATTTTATAAATAATTCAGACACTGTCACAAAACCATGGTTTCCCTCCATCCCAGTAAATTGGCTTCTCAGGCTACACACAGTGGCAAGACCGGGGTGGCCTGGAACTTGTTTCCAGGTTCAGATACGAATGAGAGGTTCTGCCCCAGGACTCCCTCCTGAGGCTCCTTGCATTCCTTGGGCTGATTCGCACGCCTGAACCAATCCCTAAGGCCAAGAGAGTAGGAGCTGGGGACAGACCTCACCCCAGGTCCTGCTCCGCCCGGGAGCTGCAGGGCCCCTACCCAGGCACACGGTGGAAGCTGGGGGAAGGCTTGCCAAAAGAGACTTGAAAAATGAACAAATGGGTGCTGAGAAGGCAGAGGATATGCACCATCAGAGACCCGGAAAAGCCCTCACGCAGCAACCTGGTTTGCACAGCAGCTGAAGAGAAAAGCTCAACAGTTCGGAAGCAGCACAGAAAGACAAGCCCCCAGTCAGACAGTCTCCAGCTACATAATCTGCAGGGGCTGGTGCAAAATAAAAACACAAGGTGTCTTGTTCAAAAGGTAGAGGGGGAAATGCTCTTAAAGGTACTGAAGTAGAAAACTTTCCCTTTATTCTGTAGCCTCTCAACTGATCACGGTATCTTTTTTTTTTCTTTTTAAAATTATTTTTATTAACATATAATCTATTATTTGTCCCAGGGGTACAGGTCTGTGAATCGTCAGGCTTACACACCTCACAGCACTCACCATAGCACTTGCCCTCCCGAGTGTCCGTATGATCACGGTATCTTCTATTCGCCATGTAATATCCTAAGGAAAACTAAATCTTACATGGCGAGTATGAATTTCACTGCTTCCCTTTCCTTTATGCAAATGTCAGTTTAAACGCAAATAGAAGCGTGTTGCACTTCTCTGCAGAACCATCGAAATTACACAATCTGTACTTGGCAGCTCACACGCACGCATGCATCTCATTCCACCAGAAGAGTCGAAACATGGCACAAAACTAGCTCGTTTGTGTGTAGCTCACTTTTTGAGACCTGCGCCTTCTACCAACACTGCCTACCTTCCACTACTGATGAGCAAGGAAGACTGGAAGGAAAAGGAACTCTGGACTGCCCACACCCTGCTCATTCCTTCCAATACATCACCTTCAGCATAAACGGCTGGTTTACACGGGGAAGCGAGAAAAGAAACGTTGGGGCCCTTGGCCGTGTTCTTCCGGCAACACTGCCTTCTTCCTGCCTTTAAAGCAGGCTCTGGTTCAAACAAGGCACTCAGCCTCCCGAGGATACCTGTGTCCCTGTTTACCCCGTCGTGGATGTAAGGTGCTTACCTTGAACTCCCTTGGAGTTCTGCTGACTCCCGGGCAGGGCAGGTCCCCTGGAATTCTGCGCTTGTGGGCATCGTAACAGCTAAGTGCAAATGAGACAGACACAAAGTGCAGCACATATGCACATCACACATGCCTCCTCTACTCGTGCCGACACGTCCTTGACCCGTTGGACTTCGTTTGCAAAACACAAGTTCAAAGACAAAATTGTGAAGAGTTTCAAGGTGGTGAGAGCAGGGCATTGAACCAAGCGCAGGGCCCCCCTGAGAATACGACCTCAGGGGGACAACGGTCCATGAAGCTGGCCCTGACTTTAGGAGGCACGGCAGCCCTCATGTTGACACAGACGTCCTCTGTGTCCCTGTGGATATTTCAGCCCTCTCATCCCCACCCAAAACAACAGACCCAAAGTCTAGTAGTTTAAAATAGGTTGGCCAACAGACAAGAAAATAAAAGCTCTATAAAAGCCAACGCTAAGCCCACAACATCACGTATTTGGGTAATTACATGTTGTTCTGCTCCCTGATGCTGCTCTCACATTCACCTGCACTGAGACGGTACAGACCGAGCTGTGCCACGTGTTTGTTTCTCGTGGGTAAATGTCCAGAAACAATGAAGTGACTCTGTGTACCTTTGCTAAAGAAGTTTGGAAGGGAAACTGAGCCCGTGAACCAAGGCCCCAGGAATCTATCACTGACAGGTCCTTCACAGAAGCAATGACTCATGCCGAGTGCCTCTGGAACAAATTAGCTTTTATTTATAAAGCGCCTCTGTAGTTCCTGCCCAATGCTGGCAGCTGCTCCAACACTTCACAAATTGATTAATCCCCAGGAAAACTCTAAAAGGTAAAAAACCATCATTATGCCCATCGTATAGACGGCCAAGCTAAAACACCGAGAGATTTATTAGCACCCAGCAACACGGCCGGACCATCGTCAGGAGGCAGCTGTGGTGGTCGGAAAGTCCAAATTCTGAGACAGTCGATTAGTCCTGTACTTCCCGCCCAAAAGGAATAAACCTTTCCTCAGCTGGGCTGAAACTGACAGTGCGTCCGCCCCCCGGCTGCCGGGGCTGACCACATCTCCAGGAACCTGGACAGCTCGTAAGTATCAGGAGGCCCTGGCCTCAGCCCAGACCAAGGACTCAGAACCTCCTAGCTGGGACCCAGTCACCAGTGTTCTGGAAGGCTGCCCACATGGTTCCAGTGTGCTGCCACGGTTGAGACCCAGAGGGGTCTCTGTCCCACTCTTCCTGGTACGGTGGTGAATGACTGGCCACCGTCGAGAGAAAGAGCCGCCATTAGGGAACAACTCGCATTTTAATAGAACCTGCTCTCCTCCACTTTAAGAAAATATTTATTGCATCAAAATAGTTGGCCAGGGGGCACCTGGGTGGCTCAGTGGGTTAAGCCTCTGCCTTTAGCTCAGGTCATGATCTCAGGGTCCTGGGATCAAGCCCCACATCAGGCTCTCTGCTCAGTGGGGAACCTGCTTCCCCCCTCTCTCTGCCTGCCTCTCTGCCTACTTGTGATCTGTCAAATAAATAAATAAAATCTAAAAAAAAAAAAAAATAGCTGGCCAAATCTGAGGGAAAATTCCAAAATCACGTACACATTTTCAGAAGTGTTGATATTTCAGTTGTAAACTAGAGTAATAGGTTATTCATTCTCAGTGGGGAAAAACTGAGAGCTTTTCCCCTAAGGTCAGGAGCATGACAGGGATGTCCACTCTCACCACTGCTGTTCAACACAGTACTTAGAAGTCCTGGTCTCAGAAGTCAGACAACAAAAAGAAGTAAGAGGCATCCGAAATGGCAAAGAAGAAGTCAAACTCTCACTCTTCACAGATGAAATGATAGTCTATGTGGAAAACCTAAGATTCTGTACCCTAAATTTGCTAGAACCCGTACAGGAATTCAGCACAGTGGCAGGATATCAAGTTAATGCACAGAAATCAGCTGCATTTCTATACACCAACAATGAGAAAGAAGAAAGAGAAATTAAGGAGTCCGTCCCATTACAACTTCACCCAAAGCCATAAGATACCTAGGAATGAACTTAAACAAAGAAGCAAAGGATGTGTACTGAGAAAACTAGAGAACACTCATAAAATAAACTAGGAAGACACAAAGAAATGGAAAAACATTCCATGCTCATGGATTAGAAGAACAAATATTGTGAAATGTCTATGCTACCTAGAGCAATCTACACATTCAAAGCAATCCCTATCAAAATACCATCAACTTTTTTCACAGAGCTGGAACAAATAATCCTAAAATTTGTATGGAACCAGAAAAGACCCTGAATGGCCAAAGGAATACTGAAAAAGAAAACCAGAACTGGTGACATCACAATTCCAGACATCAAGCTCTATTACAAAGCTGTAATCATCAAGACAGTATGGTACAAGCACAAAAAAAGACACATAGATCAGTGGAACAGAATAAAGACCCCAGAAATGGACCCTCAATTCTATGGTCAACTAATCTTCAATAAAGTAGGAAAGAATGTCCAATGGAAAAAAGACAGTCTCTTCAACAAATGGTGTTGGGAAAATTGGACAGCCACATGCAGAAGAATGAAACTGGACTAATTCCTTACACTATACACAAAAACAGACTCAAAATCGATGAAAGACCTAAATGTGAGACACTAATCCAACAAAATCCTTTAAGAGAACACAGATAGCAACCTCTTTGACCTCAGCCGCAGCAACTTCTTGCTAGACACATCTCCAAAAGCAAGGGAAACAAAGGTAAAATGAACTATTGGGACTTCATCAGGATGAAAAGCTTTTGCACAGCAAAGGAAACAGTCAACAAAACCAAAAGACAACTGACAGAATGGGAGAAGATATTTGTAAATGTCTTATCAGATAAAGGGCTAGTATCTAAAATCTATAAAGAACTTATCAAACTCAATGTCCAAAGAACAAAGAATCCATTCAAAAAATGGGCAGAAGACATGAACAGACATTTCTCCAAAGAAGGCATACAAATGGCCAACAGACACATGAAAAAAAGTTCAGCATCACTCAGCATCAGAGAAATACACAAAACCACAATAAGATACCACCTCACACCAATCAGAATAGCTAAAACTAACAAACCAGCAAACGACAGATGTTGGCAAGGATGAGGAGAAAGGGGGACCCTCTTACACTGTTGGTGGGAATGCAAGCTGGTGCAACCACTCTGGAAAACAGCATGGAGGTTCCTCGAAAAGTTGAAAATACAGCTACCCTATGACCCAGAATTTGCACTACTGGTATCTACCCCAAAGATACAAATGTAGTGATCCAAAGGGGTATCTGCACCCTGGCGTTCATAGCAACAATGCCCACAATAGCCTAAATATGGAAAGAGCCCAGATGTCCATCGACTGATGAATGGATAAAGAAAAAGTAGTGTATAGATATATAATGGAATACCACTCGGCCATCAGAAAAATGAAATCTTGCCATTTGCAATGATGTAGGTGGAACCAGAGGGTGTTATGCTAAGCAAAGTAAGTCAATCAGAGAAAGACAGTTATCACATGATCTCACTCATAGGTGAAATTTAAGAAACAAAACAGAGGACGATAGGGGAAGGGAGGGAAAAATAAGACAAAATCAGAGAGGAAAACAAATCATAAGAGACTCTTAATCATAGGAAACAAACTGAGGTTACTGAAGGGGAAAGGGGGAAGGGAGGGGAGTAACTGGGTGATGGACATTAAGGAGGGCACTAGGTGTTATGTAAGACTAATGAATCACTGAACTCTACCTCTGAAACTATGTTAACTAACTGAATTTAAATTTTTTAAAAAAGACCCCCCAGTAATTAAACCTCAGAACCAGAATTCGAATGTGTATTTGTAAACTCCAAAAAAATAAATAAAAAATAAAGAAACAAGTTGTTAAATACGTTCTATCCTTCTAGCTTGATAAATAAGGCCACCCAACAACCAAACGGAAAGAAAACAGAACAGCCGTAAAGCAACAGCTTGTCCACACAATTGCCGATAGAACAAATTTGAAATAAGTTTCCTTTTCTGCCAAAGACCGCAGTTTGCTCTAAAGCAGGAGTGGGGACAGAAAGGTGGACTGCAGAGTGGGGACAGAAAGGCGGACCCCTCCCTCCTGACTTCCTTATGCTAATCACACTAGGGAGCCACAGACACTTCCTCTTTTCAGAGAGGACTTGCCAGGAGCCAAGGCTGGACATGCGGTTACTATCCCCAATTTGCACATGAGAAACAGGCTGATGAGCGTGAGGAACTCCCCGGATTTTGCACTCATGGCACAGGGCCAGGATGTGAAATGAGCACTAACTCCAAAACCCATGTTTTTAACCAATTCATTTCATGTTCAACCCTCCCGTTGTCTAAATTACACCTCATTTATAGGATCTCTGCAAAGCCAGACTACCTCGGCCAAGCTGCCCTAATCCCCCCACTGACTGTGCTCTCTCTCATCAACCCTGAACCCATGCTGTCTCTGACAACAACCACACCAGGGTGTGGGCACCTCAGACACTCTGGGATCGGCCTCACAAATGGTAAGGAAATCCAAGAAATCGATTTCCAGATTCTCAAAACTCATCTGTACCCTTTCTAAATCCAATGTGAGCACATTCCTGGAGCCCAGAAGGGCTCCAAGCTCCCTGCTCACTCTCTCCCCGGTTCCATAATCGCCCTGTCCCACTCTACAGAAGCCCACCTCTCCTCACCCCGAATCTCGCCACAGCACACTGTCTCCAAGTCCAAACCCTCCCAGGGCCCCACACAAAGAACCATCAGAAAAGGAAGTAAGTGTTCATTCAGAAAACAAAGGATCCTAACGTCGGGGACAGAGCCCTCCACGAGTTCAGTGGATTCTGAGTCTTCGCTTGCAACAATAGTTCACGCAGGAATTAGTTGAGTTGTCCACTCACAGATCATTAAAAATAAATTTTCTGACAAATCACCATGTGATTTTTGGCACATAACTCGAGTTTAAATAACTGAGCGACACTGCTGTAACAAAACTCCTATTTCCATCAATTTATTCATGTGTGAACAAGGTTTCTCCAAACTTACATCTATAAAAAAATGAAAAATAAGAACACAATTAATGTTGAATTCTGCATCATTATGGTAGTGATTTCCTCCTTTTGAACAATCTTTTTAAAGAGCCCTGTTCATCTTATTAAGAGATGCAGTCCAATAAAATGTTACGTTTTATCCTCAATAATTACTTCTCACATTTTATAAGAATTTCTGTTATGTGGACCAATTATATTAACAATAACTAAATTGCAAATTCAATCCAGAAGAATTTTTTTAAGCCCAAAAGGCCTTACGGTTCAAGGAAGCCATGTTTTGGCTTCGAGGTATCTATATTTGTTTACAGAGAACCACGATTAAATGGTCAATAAAAGTTTCGTTTTGTTTTGTTTTTTTTAAGATTTCATTTATTTATTTGACAGAGATCACAAGTAGGCAGAGAGGCAGGCAGAAGGCAGGGGAAGCAGGCTCCCCACGGAGCAGAGAGCCCAACACGGGGCTCAATCCCAGGACCCAGAGATCATGACCTGAGCCGAAGGCAGAGGCTTTAACCCACTGAGCCACCAAGGCGCCCCGTCAATAAAAGTTTTTAAAGCCCAAAAATATATGCCATTATGGGAATAATGGCATAGGTTAGGATAAAATTCTCTGTGGAAATTTAAAAAAAAAGAAAGAAATTGTAAACTTGAGGAGAAAAGGGGGACAATGTAAACCTATAGAAGAATTTTTTTTCATCCATTCTTAAATGAATAATGGTGGTATCAACTTAATTATGGTCTTTAGAGTCTTCTGGATATAATTTTTTTAAATATGTAAACTTTCTATTGTAAAACATCAATATTCATAATATGCCAAAGGTAATATTCTTTGCCATTAAACTTACAAAGAAAAATCCGAATGTCAACCTCAAAATGTATAAAGGGAATTCATAGTGCTTCAAAATACTTTTAGGGGGGTATGCACACAAGAAAACGATCCAAGCCATTAGCCTGTGTCATTCACCAATCCCCAGCACCGTGAGACCTTGGTTTCAACACTATTCTGCTGCCGTCTTGCTTGAATTCCCTCATGGCAGCCTTGTCTCCCCAACTCGACCTGAAGCAAAGAGCCACACACTTGTCTGTGTCCTCGGCCCCAGCATAGAATAAAGCTGAGCCCAGACTCCAACGGCTCCCCATCCAGCACCTTGTAACTCAAGAATGAAGACCTGAATCGAAATCTCCTGCCTGCCAGCTATGGCGAACACGCTCCATTCTCTCATCTGTGAAACAGGGTCAAGGCCATACACCTACTGGATCTATGTTACAGGATTTTTATGAGGCTCAGATAGAATAACCTTCCCTCCCAGTTTGGACTCTACAGTTTTTCTTTTTTTTTTTTTTTTTTTTAAGATATTATTTATTTATTTGATAGAGACAGCAAGAGGGAACACAAGCAGGGGGAGTGGGAGAGGGAGAAGCAGGCTTCGCGCTGAGCAGGGAGCCCGATGCGGGGTTCAATCCCTGGACCCTGGGACCATGACCCGAGCTGAAGTTAGATGCTCAACTGAGCCACCCAGGTGCCTCATTAACTCCATAATTTTTCAAGTATTGCCTTGCAGCCTGTTTGCATGCTCTGAACTCACAAACATCCCCCCTAAATGAAAAAAAATGCTCCCTACAAAACAAAATCAATGTCCCTCACCACCACCACCCCAAACAAGTGAACCTATTCCATCTTTCTTGTCCAATGAGCCAAATGTGGCCTAAAATCCCTTCACAAAACCGCAGCACTCTAAATCACCACCAGCTGATCTTCAAGGCCACTTTCTCTCTGATGTGTTTGATTACTGATTATTGGCTATTGTTGGCTATACGGATTACTGAGCTTTTTTTTTTTTTTTTAAAGATTTTATTTATTTATTTGTCAGAGAGAGAGAGAGGGAGAGAGAGCAAGCACAGGCAGACAGAATGGCAGGCAGAGGCAGAGGGAGAAGCAGGCTCCCTGACAAGCAAGGAGCCCGATGTGGGACTCGATCCCAGGACGCTGGGATCATGACCTGAGCCGAAGGCAGCTGCTTAACCAACTGAGCCACCCAGGCGTCCCGGATTACTGAGCTTTTGACGGCACCCTCTCCCGGGACCTCAGAGGCCCCACAGTGGAGCCCCGTGTGAGACTCACACTTAACGCAGCATGTGTCTGGAGAGCTAGGCAGGCACCTGGGGTGGGAGAACTGCAGCTCAATGGCCCCCTCCAAAAGAGAGGCCAGGAAATGTCATCGCCTGGTTGCAGACACTCTGCTGTGTCTCTTCTCCATCTGCGACATCCCCTGCTGGGCCGCTGGTGCTGTTTCCAAACCGCCTTCATTTGGTTTGCTTCAAGAATTTAAGTAGAAGAGAATCCACAACTCTGCCTGCGCCTCTGTGTGAAAGAGGCTTATTTTACAAATAAAAAGACTCTCTCCAGCTGGGAAGTGCTGGGAAGGCAGACAAGAGAAGCAGAGGGACCCCGTCAATAAACCAGGGAAAGGATCTTGGCAATTGTTCTCATTCACCCAGAGAATGAAGAAGACCCAACCAACTTGAGTCCCAGGAAGGCAAAGCCTTCTGGAACAGAGCCTCAAGCCCACAACCGCCACCCACAGAAAGAGTCAATACAGTCTTGGGCCTGAAAACCAAATCTGACCCATCTTAGTAGAATTCCATTTCTCTGTCCTGATGGTGAAAAACAAGGCCAAACTGTCTCTTCCCACGTGGTCTCACTATCTGTAAATATGCCCATGCATAGAGTCCAGAAGGACTTGCACACCGGGCTCTACTGGTGTGAGCTTGGTGTGTTAGTTCTCATCAAGACAGATGCCACAGGATGGGGGCACCTGGGTGGCTCAGTCGGTTAAGTGGCTGCCTTCAGCCCGGGTCGTGGTCCCAGGGTCCTGGGATCGAGTCCCATATCGGGCTCCCTGCTCAGCAGGTGCCTGTTTCTTCCTCTGTCTGCTGCTCCCCTCGCTTGTGCATGTATGCAGTCTTTCCCTCTCTCTCTCACAGATCAATAAAAGTATTTTTTTAATAAATGTAAAAAAAGAAGAAGCCACAGGATGAAGGGCAGTCAAGAGCCCTCCAGGATCACCCGGGAAGCTACCGGTCATTGTCGAGCAGAAGCAACATTGTTGGTGACGTTGCAGCAAGTTCTCAGACACTCAGACCACGAGCCTCCCAAGGCCACTGCCTTGTGGCATGGAAGACACCCAAGGGTTCCTCCGCTGGAGGGAACTGCTCCTCCAGGGCGGGCACTAACGTCAGTGCCCAACACAAAACAGTGAGCCACCAACGAAACCCTAGTGGGGGACAGACAATAAACAAAAAAAATAGAATAAAATATATTCTACATCCAATAGTAAGAAGAGACGAGAGGAGAAAGGTCTGAGTAGGGCCCTTGTGCACTGCAGTCTGAAACAGTGAGGTCGGGTCACCTCACCAAGAAGGTGACCCACGAGCTCAGACGGAAGGAAACGAGGAAAGCAGTCGCGCAGTGAGTGACGCAGGGAAGGGCAATCCAGGCAGGAGCGAAGGCAAGTGTGAAGGCCCCAGACTAAAACCTTTCGCGCATACCCTGGTCACAAACTTCACACGGCGTCATGGGTCGAAGCCGGCTTCCTTTCTCCAGGCCTCTAACGTGTTTGTTCGTTGTTCTGCAAGGAGCTGCGGTGTCTCCACTCCAACGGCGGACGCCGGCTCCGCCTCGAAGAAACATACACCTGCTGCTCTCTGTCCAAGCCTCTCCGCGCGCCTCACAACTGCTCACTCCGATGCCGAATTACGGTGTGTTGTTTTGAAGACATGTCTAAATGGCAGCTAGACCTGCGGTAACAGCAACACTCATCACTCAGCTGACACCACATTAGCAGCGAAGACCCCATTCACACACGGTCTGACCACAACCACCGCATCACACCAGTGCCCGGGCTGAAAGCAGTCTTAAAACTCCCGCTCAAAGACTATGAAATGGCATATGAGTGGTTAACGAGGAGACCGAATAAAAGGTTAATATACGAAACCCAGATCCGTTCTCAGAAGCAAAAACCTGCAAGCAACCCAAATAACCGGCCACCCGGGACAGTGACTGAGTCAACTAGGGTGCACCCGTGCAATGAGACAGCAGGTGAAAGTAAGGTATGGGGGCGCCTGGGTGGCTCAGTGGGTTAAGCCTCTGCCTTGGGCTCAGGTCATGATCTCAGGTTCCTGGGATCGAGCCCCGCATCAGGCTCTCTGCTCAGCGGGGAGCCTGCTTCCTCTCTCTCTCTCTCTCTCTCTCTCTGCCTGCCTCTCTGCATATTTGTGATCTCAGTCTGTCAAATAAATAAATAAAATCTTAAAAAAAAAAATTAAGGTATGTGTCCATTGCAGCAACAGGAAGTAATATGTACAAAGCATGGCATAAGTAAATGAAAAAAGTCCAAAAAGATTGCATAAGGCATGATACCCTTTTTATGAAATTAAAAACTACTAAAATTTAAAATATACATCTTAAGAGTACATACAAGTGTAACAAAACTGCATAAAAAGAGAGAAAGGAAGCAATGACAAGGCATACAAGATTCAAAGAGATGGCTACTTGGGTGGAGGGAGACAAAGGGATAGGCTGATGAGGGACCATATGGTTAAATGAGGTCACAGTCTTAACCTCAGTGTCAACAAATGCATATCTAAAGTATGAGAGCAAGTACCACCCTGTTAATCTTCACAGACACCACAGTGCCTATGTCTCCAAGGGCAAAGTGGTAGCAAGACAAAGAAGGCAAAAGCCAAGTTCTCTATTTAGGACCAAGAATAGAGGGGAAAAAAATCAAGATAGACAAGAGGAAACTGAACACCTTCTCCACAGGAGACATTCTGAGCAGCATCCTACAGTGGAGAGACTCCCACCTCTTTGGAAAGACACTGGGGACTATCAGGATGACCAGAAGACAAATTCAGGCTTGGGATCTTTCTGCCTTGTTGGTACAGAAGGCATCCTCTCTGATAGGGAAGCTCGTCAAGAAGATCATCTAGGGGCGCCTGGGTGGCTCAGTGGGTTAAAGCCTCTGCTTTCGGCTTAGGTCATGGTCCCAAGGTCCTGGGATCAAGCCCCGAATCAGGCTCTCTGCTCAGCAGGGATCCTGCTTCCCTCTCTCTCTGCCTGCCTCTCTGCCTACTTGTGATCTCTGTCTGTCAAATAAAATCTTTAAAAAAAAAAAATCATCTAGATTATTACTAATAACATTAGATACCTGTAAAATGGGGAAAATAATGTCACTGACTTCACAAACTCACTGTGTAGATCAACTGAGATAAATGTTTGTGACTGGCTTAGCACAGCATCGGGCAGCCAGGACATCAATCAAAACAACTTCTTTACTTGGGTAGGTGAGACTCCCCAGTCCCAGCCGAGTACAACCTCCCACAGTCATGGAAAGGGGCAAGGTTCTCTTCCCCAAGGAGTTCTGCTAATTCTTTCATACAAATACGAAGACAGGAAAACATATTTCCACTGGGGCTGGCTCACTATGGGAAAAAAAAAAAAGATTCTTTTCTAATTAAGTGGCTGCAAGAGAGATGCTTCCTCTGAAACCTATTGCTTGCTCAGCCAATGTTAGCTTTCAGTGAGTGCGGCTGCACAGGAAAAGAAAAAAATAAAACACTGAAATGTCACAAAAGAAAGTTATGCCATTTATAAAGCGACAAGGCTTTGGGGGGAGAATTTTCATCAAAACTAAAGATAAGAAGGGCGCCTGGGTGGCTCAGTGGGTTGAGCCTCTGCCTTCAGCTCAGGTCATGATCTCAGGGTCCTGGGATTGAGTCCCACACTGGGCTCTCTGCTCAGCAGGGAGCCTGCTTCCCTCTCTCTCTGCCTGCCTCTCTGCCTACTTGTGATCTCTCTCTCTGTCGCTGTCAAATAAATAAATTAAATCTTTAAAAAAAAAAAAAAAACTAAAGATAAGAAATCATATCCATCAGGATCCAGGCATACTCAAGTTGGGTGATTTCAAGAAGTATTAATAAAAGGCCTACATGCAAAGGTTAGGGAAATCACAAGTGTTAGGAAATGCCCCAGCTCTAAAGAGAATACACAGATACCCCTTTAAGCCTCAAGGAACATGAGGAAAGAACAGTTATCACAACCTGAAGGAGAGCTCCATGTGGAGACAGCTGCCCAATGCTCACCTGGAGCCATATTTTTTTAAGATTTTATTTATTTATTATTATTATTATATACAGAGAGAGATCACAAGTAGGCAGAGAGGCAGGCAGAGAGAGAGAGAGGGAGAAGCAGGCTCCCCACCAAGCAGAGAGCCTGATGTGGGACTCGATCCCAGGACCCTGAGATCATGACCTGAGCCAAAGACAGAGGCTTTACTCACTGAGCCACCCAGGCACACCTGGAGCCATATTCTTGAGCCAAGGAATGCAGCCATCCCAAGTCAAACCTGCAGGGCAACAGCCAGGGGAACAGACATTCTGACCTCATTCCTTACTCTCATCCCTCCCTCCAGTTCTCTGCTGTGGACTTTCACTGGTCACACCCAACCTGAAACCAGAGGGGAAAGGAGCCATTGATGATAGAAAGCAAGGTAGATACGGATGGAGGGGGATCTGGAAGGGCAAATAAAAAATACTGAACACAGATGCTGGGTGTTCCTCAGTGCCTGTTCATCTCAATCCCAGTTGGCTCATCTTTCTATTTAACAGACTTCCTATTTGCTCATTTTCTCTGGCTGTTAACTCTGCCACTTGATGGGTAGAATCAAAACCCCAGGAGTTTAAGAGAAAATGCACAAGATTATATTCCCAAGGGTTGTTTCATTTGAGGGGGGGAAACAGTGGACAACTGACCTACCTGGAGCAGGGAAAGGAATAGTAAGGTCAATTCTCATACATGCACCGGGTGAGTACCATCTCCTTCTAAAACCAAATGGTCCTAAAGTATGACAGGTCAGAAATATTTATGACCTAATTTAAGTGAAAAATGAGGACACCAAATAAGCCATATATATTATGGTTCTGCCTGTGTAAAATTAAGCAATGTTTAGAAGAAAATATACCAAAATGTTAGCATTTTAGTGTTTCAGTGGTGGAACTTGGATATTTTTTCTGCTTCACTTTATTTCTGAAATGTCTTTTAAAAACATCTAGTACTTGCAAGAGAACAACAAAAAATACTAATGGAAAAAAGCAATCATGGTGTGTTTGGGGGTGGAGAGAGGGTGCTGATGATTCATTCCACCCCTGAATTTTCCGAGGAGTCTATTCTAACCAAGTAACTTGGATAATGTCAGCTCCTGATGGTATGCTGTGAAAACACAAGCATAGTGGTCTTCCCTTTCCCCACCATCATTCTGGGCATTACTCCACCATCCACGACACAGCAGCCAGAGAAGCAGCAAGGGACATTTGTCTCCAGGCTTCAGTCCCTGTCTCCCTGTGCTTCCTCCTTCCCTATGTGAAAGCCACTACCAGCACAATGGCTCCTCTCTCCTAGTACTGAGCCCCAAACCCTCTCACAAAACACATATCTGATCCTTCCCCACTCAAGACATCTTCCCCTTCCACCCAACTAGATAAAATCTCATTTGTGTCCAAATTCCTAGCGCCCTCATTCTGGCAGATGGTGAATGATAATTTCCTTCTCTTCTCCTCTGCTTTTTTAAATCAACAAACACTTGATTAAACAAAATTTTGCAAATGCCAGCCTGCAAATGTTTCTTTGGTTATCTTTTTTTGCAATTCTTCCCTAGCTTGCCCCTGTAACATCCGCAGCACATTCTACTCCCCACCCCCACCCCTCCGTTTCTAGGACTTGGTCATAATCCAGAGGTCAGCACCAGATTGAATTTGTTCAACAATCATTAAGCAAAATGCACAAGTGAAACCAAAGCACTGCTGGGAAACACAGCTGTTTCTATCGCCAAACGGAGGGCAGCTTTTATTAAAGTATGCAGCCAGAATGTGGTTCATAAATTGTTACGTGGATTACTTTAATCAGCTAATTTCAGCAACCTATAAACTTGAGGTAATTTCACCGCATTTTGTAGAGTGGATTGAGCATTTAAGCTTTTTTCTCCTGATGGCTCCCACTGGACAAACCTAACTGAAATCCAGAATACAAAAGAGCACATCTGAAGCAGCCCCACAAATCATCCTACCAAGGTAGTGTTGTAAGGAGGATACAGAGGGGCACGTACAGAAAATCGGCACGCCCCAACTGTCAAATTCGGATAATAATAGTACCTGGGTCATAAAGCTATTCTACTACATAAAAAAAAATATATCAACAACAGTCATTGGCTCAACATATTTGTATATGCCCCCAAAATACTAGTTTATTGCAGGATTATTAATTCATCCATATAATGAGTTTGCCTCTGCAGCACTGAATAAACATACTGATGTTTTCAAAAACACTACAGAAGTGAATTCTTTCCGAAAGACATCTTATCGTGGCCTAAGGGACTTGCATTTCTTTGTAAATCTATTGATTCATTTATGTATCTGTAGCAAGGATTTTGCCAAAGAAGTCCTTTCAAAGCTGAATGTTTTCACCACATACACTCAAAAAGAAAATCTTCATTTTTTTATGAGGAGATCTGTGCCTTGATGTAATATTCACTGCCTTGCTGGGGCGGCGGGGGGGGGGAAACTCTTACAGAATGGAAATGAAAATTTTCTTCAAAGAACCTGCTGCTCCAAATCTGTTGAAACTGATTTACTATTTGGTTCAATATTTGTCCAGATGCCTATTTAAAATCTGGTGAGAATTTTCAGGCACAACCATGTGGCCTGAGGAAGACATTATGAGAGCTGTTCCAGGACAAAGATTCCTGTAGGCAGTTTCTCTAGATCCTCTCCCCTTGAAAGCAAAAGATGAGCTTTTGAAAGCCGAAACACCAACTGAAATCTGGTGCCTGGGTGGCTCAGTGGGTTAAGCCACTGCCTTCAGCTCAGGTCATAGTCTCAGGGTCCTGGCATCAAGCCCCACATAGGGCTCCCTGCTCAGCGGGGAGCCTGCTTCTCCCTCTCTCTCTGCCTCTGCCTCTCTGCCTGCTTGTGAGCTCTCTGTCAAATAAATAAATAAAATCTTTTTTTAATGCAAAATATAAAATTGCTATCAATATAGTTGTAATTGGAAGGTTTCATTTCGTGTGATCAGTGATTTTGTACCAGGTACACCCAGGGATTTGTGTAGTTACAGAGCGTGAGCAAATTCATAGCCATAAAGCCTGAGGTGCACAGCTTTACGAACTCTACTCGCCCCTGGGCAAGCCACCTCCATTCTCTGCACCCCAACTGGATCGGCAGCCAGAGTGCCTACTTCCAATTGTAGTTCTGCCACTTTTTTTTTTTTAAAGATTTTATTTTTTTGCTTGTTTGTTTGAGAGAGAGAGGGAAAGAGTGCTAAGTGAGGGAGGGGCTGAGGAAGAGGGAGATTCCCAAACAGACTCCGCACCAAGGGGAGAGTCCGACAAAGGATTCATCTCACAACCCTGAGATTACAACCTGAAACCGAGAGTCAGATGCTTAACCGACAGAGCCACCCAGGCGCCCCTCTGCCACTTTTTAAATATATGATCTTTAAAAAAAAAAAAAAAAAAAGATTTTATTTATTTATTTGACAGACAGAGATCACAAGCAGGCAGAGAGACAGGCGAAGAGAGAGGAAGAAGCAGGGTACCTGCTGAGCAGAGAGCCCGATGCAGGGCTCAATCTCACGACCCTGGGATCATGACCTGAGCCACCCAGGCGCCCCTAAATAAATGATCTTAAGCAAATGATTTAAGCTTTCTAGGCCTATTTCCTCACATATAAAATAGAAATAGTAACAGCACATCCTTCACAGTTGTGATGATTAAATAAGTTAATGAACACAAAACACTCAGCACCTGGCATTCGTGTACTGAATAAGCGTTTGTTGAGCTCCTCAGTGTCCTGTGTCCTAGGTGTTATTTCAGGCACACAAATCTCTGCCTTCATCGCCCTTACATTCTACTTGGGGAAGATAGCCTATAAAAATAATAAACAGGTTGGGGCGCCTGGGTGGCTCAGTGGGTTGGGCCTCTGCCTTCGGCTCAGGTCATAATCCCAGGGACCTGGGATCAAGCCCCGCATCTGGCTCTCTGCTCTGCAGGGAGCCTGCTTCTCCCTCTCTCTCTGCCTGCCTCTCTGCTTACTTGTGATCTCTGTCAAATAAATAAATAAAATCTTTAAAAAATAATAATAATAAACAGGCAACCTACAGAGCATGTCAGACAGTAATGGATGCTATAGAGGAATAAAAAAACAAAAACAGAGCAAGATAAGAGGAATCCAAGCTTCCAGTAAGTGATGGGAATAAAACTTTAACAAGAGGGGCGCCTGGGTGGCTCAGTGGATTAAAGCCTCTGCCTTTGGCTCAGGTCATGATCCCAGGGTCCTGGGATCGAGCCCCACATCAGGCTCTCTGCTCGGCAAGGAGCCTGCTTCCTCCTCTCTCTCTCTCTCTGCCTGCCTCTC